>NW_012267281.1:6976122-6982240 GCF_000151885.1 Dipodomys ordii
CCAAGGTGTGTGTGTGTGTGTGTGTGTGTGTGTATTCGAAGCTATGGGCACCAAGGTGTGTGTGTGTGCATCTCCTATGTTCAAACTTACCAAACTGCATATATTCATTTTATGCATATGTTCCATAGCAGCAGATTTTCTGGGAAAACTACACTATCAGTAAACCATCAGCTAGAAATTAGGAGTGAACTACATTTCCCTCATAAGCCACATTCAATTCTCTTCCACTTTAATATTATGAAGAACTCTCTAGTATTTTCAAGCCACGTGCTTGAACTGCAAATGTCTCCGACCTGTCAAGGAAGTTCAGATGGTCCCAGATGAACTCCATCTTTGATCTCCCTGTCAGGAGCTTCTACGTAGAATAGAAGAAAAATAGATTCTAGAAATGTGGTGACTGAAGGGATGGAGAATTTAGAAGCTATGGGCACCAAGGTGTGTGTGTGTGTGTGTGTGTGTGTGTGTGTGTGTGTGCGCTATGGGCACCAAGGTGTGTGTGTGTGTGTGTGTGTGTGTGTGTGTCCCCATCTCATAAACTTTCCAGCCCACGCTGGAATTGAACCATGGTTCTCAGCTCTAGGGCTTCTGACTAGCTAGGATTACAAGTATGAACCACTGGCATCTGTCTCCAAGGTATTCTTTGTATTATTATTGACTTTAATGTCCACTCAAAACACCAAAGAAAGATGCTCATGCCACCTAAACTACAAATGCAAACTGCAGCATCATGAATATAATATAAAGTCCACTCAGTATAAAAAAATGAAGATTTACTTCCTCACAATGATCATAGATATACAGACAGGTCTGGCTAGTAGATGCAAAGAATTTAACTGGGGGTTTTAGGACTGTAAGCCATTTTTTCTTTAGCTAAGGGACCTGTTTAATGGATATAATACAAGAAAGACAAAATATGTAACAATGCAACGATCTATGAGGCCTTCATCATTAAGATGAAAATTGCCAAGTGGCCTATCAACAGGTTATATTCCAAGTATATACTGCTGTATTCATAAATTCTTCTTGAAACCTAAAAAGTTTTTTGGTAGCTACGATTGCAAAGGGCTCTCCCTTCATTCTGGAAAGCACAGAGTAGCATCGAGATCAACAGCAGTTTGAACAAGACCACACTGTTATTTATAGCATCATGCCTAGGGAGGAGTATATTTCTGAATCCCAAGATCACATTGCTGGTTTGGAGACCTCCTAAGGGGCACCTCAATGCTGAGAAAACAGTAGGCCCTGACTGGCCAGTAGTGCCAGGAAAAACAGGAACCACTGTAGGAACCCAGCAGCAGCAAGTTACCATGGCAACAGGTCAGGCTGGGAGTTTCCCATAATCCCTTGGTTCAAGTGGGCCATGTAATGTCAAGTGTTGGCTGTAGGGCAGGGTTGGCTATGGGAGAGTGGCAGGCCTAGAAAGATGCTAAAAGGAAGCTGGTTTAACTAGCACACTCATAATTGGTATTCTAGAGCCCGAGACAACTCAAGACACTTTTTATGTTAAAAAATGGGGGATGGGGTTTTAGCAGAAGCCATAGGTCATGAATCTACTTCAGGTCTACTTAGGCTCATCACCTTTTATCCGGCTGGAAGGTAACAGATTACTAATTCTTTTTTTTTTTTTTTTTGTCGGTCGGGGGGCTTGAACTCTGGGCCTGGGCGCTGTCCCTCAGCTCTTCAGCTCAAGGCGAGCGCTCTACCACTTGAGCCATAGCACCACTTCCGTTTTTTTTTCTTTTTGCTTATGTGGTGCTGAGGAATCGAACCCAGGGCCTTAGGCATGCAAGGCAAGCGCTCTACCACTGAGCCACCTTCCCAGCCCCAGACTACTAATTCTTATGGGGTACCCTTAATTTTGTTTTTCCTAAGATTAGAAGACAGAAAAAGACAATACACAGGTGCAGACTTTGAGGAGGTAGTCTTTAAGCACTGACTTCTATTGAGTAGATATGTAGAAAGCGCAGTCAAACCACAGAAAACATTTCAGACTTTTACCATTTCTCAGGTAGATGTAGGGGCACAAGAGGAATGGAATCCATTTTCAAAGGCTTGCACAGTAATTGCACTTTATCCATGCAAAACAGGCTTACAACAAAGAAGAACATTGTAAAGCATTTGTAAAAGAAGATGACAAAGGGCTGGAGATCACTTTTATCCCAACACCATTATAATCCTTCTCATATTGGCTCAAAGAGAAATAAAAGTTAATACAAAGCCCTCACAGATGGAGACAAGAGGGAAGGGCAGTGGTTTACCCACAAAAGAGAGGGGACAGGACAAATACTGTCACTAAATATACGCATTTCTATTAAAAGGACAAAAAGATGAAGGACTTAAACAGAAATGGGAAAAGAACTCAGCTTTTCTATTTTATATTTCATTCCTTTTGGCAGCACTAGGGTTGGAACTCAGAGCCCTGATTAAGCTGTTTAACAAGTTTTCCTGAAGAGAAATCACAAATCTCAACTCTTGCTCTTGAAATTGTGACAAAATGTTTTGTCTACATTTGAAAGCTTCACTGGAAAAAAAAAAAAGCAAAATGTATGTATTGGCAGGAAGCCTCAACTAGTTTTTGAATTAAAAGTCCAACTATGCCTGATTTGAGAAGTCTTTTTTACTATGCATGGCAATAATATTCTCCCTATTGAATATGTATTTAATTTGAATATGTATTGGGTTGGTTAGGGAATTTTTTATTCCTACAATTTACAGAATCTAGTTAACTAATTTACCATTTACTCCGATATTTCTCTGTGCCGTTCATGTGAATACCAGGCTTCCTAACAGAATCTTCGTCCTCTCATCATCAAAAGTAATTACTGTCTGCCTTTGAACAATGACTGAGGTATGACTCAAAATATATGAACAGGTTATCTTCTATAAATTTGGCCTGAAACACAGCGTAGTAATTTAGGAGAGCATAGTAATTTAGGAGAGCATGATAATTTAGGCTGAAGTTTCAACTTCACAGACACTCTGATTCTAGAGGCCAGGGGTTTTCTTTACTGCATGTTTGATTCAATCAATATTAACTCAAGAACGCCACTGGCCGAGCTGGGTGCCAGTGGCTCACACCTATAATCCTAGCTACTCAGGAGGCTGAGATCTTAGTATCAAAGCCAGCCAGACCAGGGCCGAAAATCGAAAGTCCTTAAGACTCATCTCCAATAAACTACCAGAAAACTGGAAGTGGTGCTATGACTTAAAGTGGTAGAGCACTAGCCTTGAGCAAAAAAACTCAAGGAGACAGCCCAGACCCCAAGTTCAAGCTCTACAACCAGGGGGGGAAAATGCCACTGAGCCAACTTGGTGGTTCTCTGATCACCAGAACCCACATTTCCATGTAACCCCATGAATAGTTCTGAAGGGGGCTCACTGAGGACCCCCTCTAGAGGGACAGTCAATTCTCAGATTACCTCAGAGGTAGCCAAGGCTCCAGGCATCACTTCAAGTCTCTAAGGTACCTGAAAGGCTTTGTACAATATCTCAATACTTCACCCACTCAAGCCAGGCGTCGGTGGCTCACACCTGTAATCCTAGCTATTCAGGAGGCTGAGATCTGAGGATCGTGGTTCAAAGCGAACCCGGACAGGAAAGTCTGTGAGACTCTTATCTCCAATTTAACCACCAGAAAACCAGAAGCAGCACTGTGGCTCAAGTGATAGAGCACTTGCCTTGAGCTGAATTGCTGAGGGACAGTGCCCAGGCCCAGAGTTCAAGCACGACCAACCAAAAAAAAAAAAAAAAAAAAAGGCAGGACTTTGATGGATGCTCAGCAAAGCCAAGGAGCTAGGTTCTGACAGCATGGACTAGCACAAACCATTGTCTCAGGTATTTGAGCCACCAAGCATGCTGGATGTAAGCATTAGATGTCTATCAATCGATCACTCCTAACGGCTGGGTTTGTTTGGTTTGGTCTTGTTTGCCTCTCACTCCAGCTTAACGTTTTCACTCAGGGCTGGTCAGCTATCACTGGAGCCACGCCTCCATTTCCAGCTTTTTGCTGCTTACGTGGAGATAAGAGTCTCTCCAAGTCATCTGCCTTGGATGGCTTCAAACCCAATCTTCAAGTCTCCGCCATCAGAGTAGCTAGGATTACAGGCTTGAGCCACCAGCTCATGTAAAAATTGGAATAAACTCAAGCACAAATCTCATCACCAAGTGGGAAACAGGAATAAGACAACTCACACCACCAGTCCTCATCATGCTTTCCCAGGCAAGGATTTCCACAGCCATGGGTGGTCTGCCACAACTGCCTCCACTTCACATGAAGGTCCCATGACCACGCAGTGCAATCCATCATGACCCTCCCCACCGCAGTCTTCCATGGCTGTTCATCACCTACAGAACTTAGCATTCAAGGCCTCTTTAGTTGACACTAACTTACCTTAAGCCACCAGCGCCCGGCTGTTCATCCTTTCTTAAAAATAAAAGCCTCCCAATAATGCTTGATAAGAAATGTACTCACTACCTTGCCCATGTAATTGTAACACCTCTGTACGGTATTTTCACAATAAAAAATAAAATAAAATAAAAATAAAAGCCTCCATGGCAGGAGCTGGTGGCCCTTAAGAAGTAATCCTAGCTACTAGGAGGCTGAGATCTGAGGATCATGGTTCAAAGCCAACCAGGGCAGAAAAGTCCATAAGACTCTTATTTCCAATTAACCAGGAAAAGCTGGAAGTGGAGATATAGCTCAAATGGTAGCACCCTGAGCAGAAAAGGCTGAGCAAAAGTGCAAGGCCCTGAGTTCAAGACCCAGTACTGGCGCGGACACACACACACACACACACACACACACACATACACACACACACACAGATAAAGTCCTCTAAAAGGGGTAGCTGAGGGCTCACAGATTAAATATAAAGTTCTGAATAATGACTTACCATTGATTTAAGAGATTTAAAATGGGCTGAGAGAAGAAATGGGCTTCAAGAATTGCAGGATGGAAGCCACACATCTCTAAACAATAAAACATTAAATAAACGCCCCCAAAACAAAGATACAAAGCATTCCTGAGAAAAACCACATAAAATTAAACACATACAAGCAATGACACATAAATGATTACAAGACTAGGATCTGCATTTGGAAGTCAAAGAAGACAGAACAAACAACTATAGTCCTAAGCAGTAAATATTATTCAAAACATATGCAAAAATATTAAAAGCCAGATTTGCATCTACGATACTATGGTACAAGAAGTCAGAGAAAGTGACCCAGACTGTTCAATACCCAGAGATTCTATGGAAGTCTAAACTTCAAAAGGAAGTTAAAAATGACCCGGGCATGGCCAATGGAAAAAGCCAGTCATGTACAAGAGAGAAAAACATGAGTCTGGCCTCAGCTTTCTCCTCCAGAAATACCTAATGCTAAACAAGAATACTGAGCAATGTGGATAAAATTCTGGGGGCAAGAAAGTGTGACAGAGATGTTGGCAATCAGCCATACTGCCCTTCAAATATCAAAGCAAGAAGCAGCCCTGCTCAAGAAGCCAAGTACCCAAAGAAGATGGCACCCACCAGAACTTCTTTTTGGGGAGAGGTAGGGTGCTGATACTGGTGCTGAACTCAGGCCCTTGGGCTCATGCTCATCTTCTTGCTCATGGGTGGTGTTCTACCACTTAAGTTATACCTCCAATCTGGCATTTTGCTGGTTAATTGGAGATAAAGCCTTAAAAACTTTTCTGCTCTGGCTGACTTTGAATCTTGATTCCCCCTATGCTACAGGGGTGAAATTCAAGTCCAGAGTGGTTGCATGATTTGCTCAAGGTTGCTCAGTATGACCCCAGGTGCTTGGCTTCAGAGCACACAGACTGAAATGGAAATGGCTCACCCCAATATTCACCCTCAGTTTCTCTATTTTGTGGACATATTCTTGCCAATACTGGCAGACAGCATTTTCTGCAATGAAAAGGCTTCATTTTCAAAGGAAACTGTACAACTCTCAAAACTCCATCTGTAAATGAGTATATGAAATAGTCATCAAGATGCTTACACGTAGCTGGACGCAGGTAGCTCATGCCTGTAATCCTAGCTACACCAGAGGCTCAAGATCTTGGAAACTTCTCTGAAGAAGAAAGAAGGATGGCCAATAGACACATGAAGAAATG
>NW_012267281.1:6983261-6984021 GCF_000151885.1 Dipodomys ordii
AAAATTTAAAAAAAAAAAAAAAAAGATCTTGGATCAAAGCCAGTCCAGGGATGAAAGGTATGTAAGACTTTTGTCTCCAATTAACTAGCAAAAAGCCAGACAGGAGGTATGGCTCAAGTGATAGAGCACCAGCTGTGAGCAAGAAAGCTGAGAGCTAGAGGCCCTGTGTTCAAGCCCAGTATAAGTGTGCATGCTCATGCACGTGCACACGCGCACACACACAGATGTCAAGATTGGCTGTGTAATAAGGCCAACATAGCTAACACACCTGAACTACACACTATCTGTCTCAGCTGCTTTAATAGTGAGGAGAGGTGGTACAAGATGGTAGTTTAGAAGCAAGTGCCACTTCCACTCTGTGATTAAGAATCTGGTGACACAGAAGATTCAGGAGAGGAAAAGAGCCAGCAGCCACAA
The DNA here is from genome assembly GCF_000151885.1 of Dipodomys ordii. Lineage (NCBI taxonomy): Eukaryota > Metazoa > Chordata > Mammalia > Rodentia > Heteromyidae > Dipodomys > Dipodomys ordii. The sequence continues at coordinate 6,983,679 of NW_012267281.1, forward strand.
ACGTGGCCTGAGGCAGAAGGCTACTAAGCAGCAAACCCAGCGGAAGAAAGGCAGTGAGGAGCTCAGAGCCCAGTGCAGGACGCTCCCACTGAGGGAAGACAACCCTACCTGCAGAACAAGTCCCTCCTCCTTCATCCTGTACAGTGGTTTGTCCTTGGGATGAATCCCCCCTTCCATCTCAGAGAGTGGCAGGAAGGCCCCAGCTTGAGAACTCTTCTTGGGGACTGAGTTACTCCAAGGAAGTGGAGCTGTGGCTCCAGAGGTAGAGCACCAGCCTTGAGCAAAAAAGATCAGGGGCAGTGCCAAGGCCCTGAGTTCCATTACCCCGGACCACGTGAGTGTA
>NW_012267281.1:6984286-6999501 GCF_000151885.1 Dipodomys ordii
AGGGAAGGGAAGGGAAGGGAAGGGAAGGGAAGGGAAGGGAAGGGAAGGGGGCAAGCTGTTTGTCTGGTATTTTGCAAGGAGCTCTCCCCAAGAGCTGCCTTTGCCAAAGCTAACAACCCAATGTTGTGTACAATGGCTTCAGCGGGCCTCCACCAAGCCGTTTTTGTCACTTCTGTCCAAGGGCTATTTTATTCACTCACAGACCTTCCAAAAGCATTTGGAATCCATACAAAAGAGCAAAGATGAAACTCCCAGGGACTCCTGGGAGCCCTCAGCCTCTGCTCACCTTTCCTCCCTGAGCCCTGGCCGTGTCTCTGCACCCTTCCTAACACCGTCAGCTCCACATCCTCCCGGACAGAGTAAAATAGTGACCAGCAAGCCTCCAGTCATGGGTCATTAAAAATGCTCCAAATACACACAAACACATGGACAGACAGACAGACCAAATACACAGCCAGAGTAATTCCTTTCTAAAGCCAGTCCTGGGGCTTGAACTCAAGATCTTGCACCTCCCTTAACTTTTCCACTCAAGGCTAGTGCTTTACCACTTGAGCCATACTGCTACTTCCAGCTTTTTGGTGATGAATTGGAGATAAGAGTCCCATGGGCTTTTCTGCCCAAGCTGGCTTCTCAGAGAACAGCAACCCAGCCTCCTGAGTAGCTAGGACAGGCGTGAGGTACCAGCTCATTATTCCATTTGAAAGCAACAGACAGGCCCCTTAGTGATCACTGGCAAAGCTAAGCTGCAGGGAATCTCTGCCAAGCATATTCAATCTGGTCATGTGGCTCACCTGTGAATAAAACCACTATGAAGATCCTGGTGAGCTTTCCTCTATGTACTGCTGTGAAATAAACCTTCTAGAGCTGGAGTTGGAGTTCCAGGCCTCTGGGGAATGCACATGTCCTTGGTGGAACCTATTACCTCACTTCAAGGGCATAAGGCCACAGTGACTCCCCCACCCCAGCCCCCACTAAAGAGCCATGAAGAGGATGGAGGACAGATTCCCAAAGGGACACAGCGCGTAGAAGACAGGAGGGCACAGGCAAGATTGTGGTTACTGGTGCTCAATCCTGTCTGGCTCTTCTTTCCACAGACTTTCTGAGACCACACCACACCACCCACCACCCCCCCCCATACACACACAATGGTATTGGGGTTCAGCCCTCTGAAGCCCTCCCAGGCCTGCATTCCAGGGTCATGAATGACTTAGGATTCAAAGACTCCAGGTCAAGAAGCAAAAATTTCAAGAAGATTGAAACCCAAAGAAATGTTAGCCGGGTGGACTGATACCTAAAAATGCACAAAATTCTTCCAGAAGAACTTCCCTAAGATCACCTGGGGTTAAGGCGCCGTTGACTTTTTATGTACCCCAACTGCTCAGAAAAATTCCTCCCCTGTTTCTGCAGGAACAGAACTCTCTAGAACAAATGACCTAATTAAACTTGAGGTTTGCTGGCTAAATGCTCAGCAGAAGGCCTGAGAGGCAAGGAGCTGCTGCCAGATTTGAAAGGGAATTTAGTGAATAAGGTTTGTTTTTCTTTTTTCTTTCTTTTTTTCTGATGACCAAATCCAATGAGAGCTGAAAACCCAGAGAATAACAGTCTTAACTGCTTTCATTTATGAAGCAACCAGAATGCATATTTTCCCACTTCTCTACTGCACATTTTTCAGAATGTGATTATGCAGCATTAGGAATGCATCTTTCTGGCACGATCTGTGGGTCTACCGTAGCTCTTGGGTGGCTGCCAGCGTAGCACAACAGCATAGATCTGTCTCTCATCTGTCTCTCATCTCCGTTTCCAGTATTGTGCTCAATCCCACTCCCGCCCCCGCCCCCCAGGCTCCCTAAGGCTGAGTACTCCGCCCCAACCAATTTGCCCAGATGTTCAAGAGAAAGATTCACACATACACCCTCCTTTTCAAGGGCAAGTCAGAGGGCCAGGCAGAATCTAAAGAAATGCAAAAGTCAGCACAGTGCTGAAAAACTGTGATTAGCTCACTTCCAGCTCCCTCCAGCATCCCCCACTTCCAAAAACTAAACATGGAAGCAAACTCTCAAGAAACCGAGTGTGCAGGTGAAGGGTGGACAAGTCATTTTTTCTTTACTTTTTTTTTTTTGTTTTTTGGTGTCAGTCCTGGGGTTTGAACTCAGGGCCTGGCTGCTGTCCCTGAGCTTTTGTATTCAAGACTAGTCCTTTGAGCCACAACTCCACCTCTGACTTTTTGGTGGTTCATTGGAGATAAAGGTCTCATGATTTTCACTGTATTTGATCTTGGTATAATTTGGGGAGGGGAAAGGAAAAAACAAAATGTTCAAATAGGGATACAGTTTGACCCATTGCAACAATGAGATGTACAAGACGCTATATGTCGAAGAGCAAACTTTACAATTTAGGCGGAGGGGAGGGGGTAGTTGAGGAGGTGGGAGGGAAGGGATGGTAGGGGAAAAACAAAGGAGAAGGCAACAATGCTTGATAAGAAATTTATTCATTACCTTGCTCATGTAATTGTAACCCCTTTGTATAGTATTTTCACAATAAAAAAAAAAACGTACTAAAAAAAAAAAGTCTCATGGACTTTCCTGCCCCAGCTGGCTTTGAACCATGATCCTCAGATTTCAGCCACCTGAGTAGCGAGGATTATGGGTGTGAGCCACCAGCACCTGGCATGACAGGTCACTTTTCTTGGCTTCTTTCTTGTTCTTGTTGTTGTAGACTCAGGGCCTGGGCATTGTCCCTGAGCAATTTTGTTCAGCACCTGGTTTCTTGGGTTCTCCATGTGAGCCACTAAGGAACTGTGAAGGTCTCGGTGGGTGTGTTGGGGATTGCGCATTTTCGGGGTTGTCAGCTTAGAGGCAGATCCTTGTTACTCTCGTGGCTACCACTCTGGGGAGATGATATCACAGGGAAACGTTGAGGGGGTCAGGGAAAGGGAACCCAGACAGTCACAGCAGTGCTGCTCAGCAATGTGGCTTGGGTCCAGCCCGTGCTGCCCTGCCCAAGACACCCCATTTTCAGAATTGTTCCTTCTGCCAGCTCCACACTCCATGGCGGTGGTCACCCAGTGGCAGCCACACCTGGGGGGGGGGGGGGGTGGGGGGGTGGGGGGGGAGGATGGGGGGGGGGGGGCAGGATTTCCCCTGGGGACGCATGGAGGTTCCTTGGTACTAGAAACGGCAGGCCCTTCTCCCACCCTCCCCAGCCTGCGGCCGAGCTCAGGAAAAGGCAGCGAGGTGTGCAAGGCCCGTATCACCCCCAAGGACCATCTCTGCTCTGTTCACTGACCACTGCTGGCAAGCACCTGCAGAGATCGCAGCCCGGAGGGAGGGAACACAAGGGAAGGGCTCGGGGCTTCTTTCTCATTCTTTGATGGGGAGAGAATGCGGGCAGCGTGACACAGTACACAGGGCGCAGGGATCTGAGTGACAATCCTGACAGGCCATCTACCTTGACAGCCATTTCAAAGGGGTAAGAGGGAGGGGAGGGGAGAAGCAGCAAATCACAGACATTAGGTTACACTCATCAGCAAATACTAGAAATTCCTGTATAGCTTTTTTTAAATACTTTATTGTTATTGTAAAGGTACAGAGTACATTTCTTTTTGCACAGTGTCACCCTTTCCCTTGCTCTCTTCCCGTTTTTCCTCCCATTCCCACCTACACCTACATTCCCATATAGTTCATTTTCAACATAGTGTCCAGTGAACACCACTGCTCTGCAGAGTTTTTTTTTTTTTAATCTCATTGCAGTCTGGCATTATAACTTTTATGGTAAAATGTCAAATTATTTTAAACTATAAAGTAAAAACGAACTTCTGGTCAAACATAGCAAATTCACTTCACAGCTATATGACCTTACCTAGCAAAACTACCAAAATCACAGGAGAGGGCTGGGAAGGTGGCTCAGTGGTAGAGCGCTTGCCTTGCATGCCTGAGGCCCTGGGTTCAATTCCTCAGCACCACATAAACAAAAAGAAAAAGTCGGAAGAGGGCGCTGTGGCTCAAGTGGTAGAGCGCTAGCCTTGAGCTGAAGAGTTGAGGGACAGTGCCCAGGCCCAGAGTTCAGGCCCCACAACCGGACCCAAAAAAAAATTAAAATAAAATAAATAAATAAAACAAAATCACAGGAGACATTTATTTTGCTGTGCTGGTCCTGGGTCTTGAACTCAGGGCCTAGGTGCTATCTCTTAGTTTTTTCACTCAGGCTGGCACTCTACCACTAGAGCCATAGCATCACTTCCAGCTTTTTGGTAGCTAATTGGAAGTAAGAGTCTCAAGCACTTTCCTGCCTGGGCTGGCTTCAAGCTATCTCGGCAGATCTCAGCCTCCTGAGTAGCTAGGGTGACATGTATGCACCAGTGGTGCCTGTCTTAATGGGATTGGGGAGGGGGGGTGCCAGGTTTCACCCAGGGTTCTTGGGCATGCAGGAACACATTCCATCACTGAGCTACATCTCCAGTTCTTTGTTTGGGGGAGACAGGGTCTCATGATGGAGCTCAGGCTGGCCCTGAATTCGCTATGTAGCCTAGGCTAGCCTCAGACTTGAAGCTGCTCCTGCCTCTGTCTCCTGAGTGTTGGGATTACACATGTGAACCACACCATACCCAACTGCATGTATTTATTTAAAGAACAAAAATAAATAAAACAACCAGGACTCCAACTCAGGACCTGATACTTTCGTAAAAAAAAAAAAAAGGAAAAAAATAGAGGTCAGCAGAGACAAATGGACAGTCTACTGACTCCTAGCTCATTGCGGCTTGTATCCTAAGTGATGCCCAGCGTCCACTCCCACAGCACTGAAGGGCAAGAAGCCATGGCGAGTCAGTACACAAAGGGGGAGGGGGGCGCACCGCTGCACCCTAAGGCCCTTCTCCCAGCTGCCCCAACCCCAAGTAGAGGCTTATTATCTGGAGAAGTTGAACCAGGGAGCTCACAGTCACACATACTAGGCCAGAAGAGGGTGTGAAGCTTACCTGAAAACAAGGCTGGACATGGTGAGCGCGGGGGAGGGGGAGAGGCCGGGAACTCAGGCCATCATGGCCCAGTCCCTCTCCTCCTCCTCCCTGCTTCCAGAACCCTCTGCTTGTCCAGGCTTACCTCAGACAGGGCTGTGGGAATTATTCTGGAAGATTCTCCATGAACACACATACTGGCATTTGAGTTTCCTCTAACAAAAAAAGGAGGTTGCTTCAGCATGTTTCAAATAAATAAATAAATGGAAGGCCAGGCCCACGTTCCCATTCACAAAGGTTAGATCTGATTTTTACCCAATATCTGCTCTTCACAGGCAGGGAGAAGCACATGTGGATATTCCTCAGGAAAGCTGCCAAACCGAGTGTCAGAACGGAAGCAAAAAATACCCAGGGAGAATAACCTCTCCTAAGCTAAGAAGCAGTATTTTAAAAAGGAGGAGCAGCAGCCGCAGCAGGCAGCGACAGCCTGGCGCTGGCGGTTCACCCCTGTAACCCTCACTACTCAGGAGGCTGAGACCTGAAGAGCAGGGCTAAAGCCAGCCCAGACAGAAAAGTCTGTGAGACTTATTTCTAATTAACCAGCAAAGCCAGGCAAGTGGAGGTATGGCTCAAGTGGTAGAGTGCAAACCTTTAGCAAAAAAGCTAACAGAGAGCACAAAGCCTGAGTTCAAGCACCAGCACGCACGCACACACACACACACACGTGTATATCACTTAAAAAGAAAAGACCCTATGACCACAAATTCCCATCTTTATTCTGGATATACCAAAAGATACCCAAAATGTTGTTGCTTTGTTCAGAGCAGCACAATATTCAAAACAACTTAAATGGCTACCATCTAATTTAACTGCCCTCTTTTGTGTGTATGTGCCAGTCCTGGGGCTTGAACTCAGGGTCTGGGTGCTGTCCCTGAGATTTTTGTATTCAAGGCTAGACTAGCACTCTACCACTTAAGCCACAGCTCCATTTCTGACTTCTTGGGTGTTAATTAGAGAGAAGAATCTCATGGACTTTCCTGCCCAGGTTGGCTTTGAACCTGGATTCTCAGATCTCAGCCTCCAGAGTAGCTAGGATTACATGCCAGTGGGACCCTCTTTTTACATGCCAATAAGGACAGAGCAGGGCCTAGCACATACAAGGTCCTGAGTTCACCCCTGGCACCATGAGGAAGGAAGAGATGGGGGAGGGGGAGAAGAAAGGGGGAGGAAAGAAAGAAAAAAGGAAGAGAGAAGGAAAACGGAGGGGAGGGAGGGAGGGAGAGAATGAGGCCGAACTGTAGGTGCTGACCAGAACCTTCTTCAGAGAGTATTAACATAAGGAACCAAGTTCAATACAAAACGAGGTGAGTATCTGCATATGGCATATTTCTGGCAAGATGTTTTGAAAGGACAGGAGACTGCTGAGACAGGCTGAGTCTCTAAGCTCGTGTCTAATGGGCCAGAATTATTAATTATGCTCAAGCATTGGGAAAGCCTAGTCTCAAGCTAGCTTTCCCTGTGAAACTTTATTTTCACGATTTATATAATGAATCTTTTTCCCACAGCATTATGAACACTGGTTGTTTATTCACAGTATATGCAAACATTATCATTCTGAAGTAAACCACACTTCTATCACTTTCAAGATGAATGATACCGATGAAGCAAAAATCGCATTATTCAATTGGGGCAATTCTGACAAGCCCTGGCCTGTGGGGTGCAGCTCCAACTCCGTGACCCCAGACATCCTTGGCTCAGACCATGGATCATAGCGGACTGAGACAGGAAGCCCAAAGGCACCAAGAGAACTTAATGACAATTAAATTTGTTTCCTATCAAGCAAAAATCTCTGTTCTCTAAAAGACTAACACTGCTTTCTGGATTCTCAGCAGGAGGTAAAAGGCAAATAAAACGAGGGCCACAAACGTTGTCACCCGTGATGTTTAATCAACTACAAATCAAATCCAGTCTTGAGCCAAGGAATTCACTGAGGAAAGAACGCGGAGATCTTTGCTTATACACCATCCCACCAGTCAGGGACGCTCCAGATGCCCCAACACCTGGATCTAGAACACAAGCACCTCCAAGAAAAGTCTGGAATCTCTGCTCAGGAACTGGCAAGGTGAGCAAAGGTCCAGATGTTCAACCAACCTCTCCATGTCTCAAACAAAACCAAGACTGACCCATCAAATCAAATGACTGCTGAGAGACAAAGCAGCCTTCTGTACTCCCGAACAGACTTCCATGACAAGTGTGTTTTTCCCTACAAGAAAGGGGTTCAATCGAGCTGGGAAGGTGGCTTAGTGGTAGAGTGCTTGCCTAGCCTGGGTTCTATTCCTCAGTACCACATAAATAGAAAAAGGCAGAAGTGGCACTGTGGCTTAAGTGGTAGAATGCTAGCCTTGAGCAAAAGAAGCTCAGAGACAGTGCCCAGGTTCTCATTCAAGATCCAGGGCTGGCAAAAAAAAAAAAAAAAGGAAGGGGTTCGAGCCAGCATTGTGACTCAAGAGGTAGCCACACAAACCAGCAATTTACTGAAAACTGTACTGAAGACAGGTAATCGTATGTGTTTTGAAAAGGTCACACTAAGGTTAATTTACAGGCCACTAATGTATGACATCATACTTTAAAATTAGCATTTTCTTTTTCTCTCTCCCTCCTTCTGAAATGGGTATTTGGGGCTGGGGGGGGGGGATGTTAGTCTCAGGGCATCAGACCTTTGAAAACATTTTTAATGCATTTCTGACTTTACCAGAGGCTAATCTGGCCTGTACCTGAAAAAGATGGAAACACTCTAGAAATTAAAAGATGAGAAGTATACGAACAGCTATAAAAGCTTTTAAGATCGTGAAGACACGATCTTAAAAGACACGATCTTAGGGCTACCACAAATCTGAAGCTCTGGATCCCAGGCTTTTATAGAATAGACTTGGGGGCCAAACAGCTGTGAAGGTCAGTACCACTTTGAGGATGTACCTGGATGGTCCTGCCTAAGTTCATTCAGCCAAGATTTAGTGAGAGGCCACTATGGAACCCGCCCTTTGCTAGGCAGTAGTTACTCCTGAGTACACAACCCAGAACAAAGGCGACGGGAGCACAAGGAAGCGACACACTTGCACCCTGGGCTGAGAAAGCTCTGGTAACTGCTCCTCTGACACTCCATGACGAGGGCCACCCTCACACCACCTCCCCAGCCCCAGTTCACTGGCAGAGCCAGTTTTAACTGCAGAGCGTATCATGTGACCTAGGCACTACACAAGCTGGTCTCCCAAAACACTCCCATTTACAGTTCTGTTTCTCAGGGCCGAACACTTTGGATAGCAAGTGGATTGCAACCTCCATTGAGAAAAGAAGGGAAGAATGCATGATGGGGGTGGGGGGGGGCGGGGAGTCTTGCTCTGGGAAACCTCTGCACACATAAATGTTCACAGAGCCCATCAAGGGGGAACCCCGCCCCCCCAATCCCAGGAACTGGCTGGATTCCTCTGGGGAAAGGCTAACAGGAAATGACCTTAGCTGACCTTTGACCTTAATCATGTTGACTTAAAGATTACTGAGGCCAGATTATAAGAGGGAAAGAAATCCACAAAACATATGTAGGATACATTATAATGGGGAGGGGGAGCAAACTCGGTAAAACTAAATGAAGGAAAGTTCAGGATGCTGGTAAGCAGGGAGGCAAGGAGCACGATGGGAACTAACTTCCCCTTTTGCTGTGAATCCAAAGCGGTGCTGGAAACTAACAATCTATTTTTAAACAAATCAAGAAAAGGAATGGAAGCTAAATAAGGAATGTATGGAGAAGAAAATCGCAGTGTGGCAGTGTGGTCGTGCGTGTACTCGCCCTGACTACTGGTGATTTTTTTTCTTTATTTTTCTTTTTTATAATCCTTAAATAGTTGTTGTTTGTGAGTACAACTATTATTTAATTTCATCTGGGACTGAATGGTTTTAAGTACATTTGATTTCTACTTTATTTTTGTGCTATTGGGACTTGAACTCAGAGCCTCGAAGCTTGCTGTCTCTTAACTTTTACTCTTGCTCAGGACTGGTGCTCTACCACTTGAGCCACAGTTCTATTTCTGGCTTTTTGGAGGCTAACTGAATATAAGAGCCTCTCTTACTTTTCTTTCTACCTGGGCAAACTGTGTGATGGTGGCCCATGCCTATAATACTAGCTGTTCAGAAGGCTGAAATCTTAAGAGTTGCAGTCCAAAGCTAGCCCAGGAAGGAATATCTGTGAGACTCTTCAATTAGCCACCAAAAAGTCAGAAGTAGGGCTGTTGCTCAAGTGGTATAGCACTAGCCTAGAGGGGAAAAAAAAAAGCTCAGGGACAGGGCCAAGGCCCTGAGTTCAAGCCTGCCCCATGGCGTTCTCTCTCTCTCTCTCTCTCTCTCTCTCTCACACACACACACACACACAAACACACACCAGCTCAGAGAAACAACCTGAAGAGTTGTTGCCACTGGCCCTACCAGTCACTGGCTTGGCATTCTCAGCGACTCTGAACTTGACACTTGGGGAATGGACGCACAGGGTTTCATGGCTGGTATGAAATGATACTCGGCCTTGGCTCATGTTTATGAACCCCCAGAACAGAGCATCTCATTGCTCTGGCAACGAACCTCATGACCTTGAACTTCCAATGCACAAGTAGGTATTTCTTGGGCCCAGAAAATCACCTGTCACCCAAGTGGCCTAAAGCCTGTGCTCCTCATCATGGGTTTGGTTGGACACGCTAAAGAGAGAGGGGAAAGCGTTCCTTGGGTGGATGGTTTTAACAGTACAGCAGGGGTATCTTTGCAAGGCCATGTTTTGGTTGCCAAAAGTGGATCACATGATTGTGTACATGTGTGCACGCTTAGCTTGATCCACGAGAGTGAGAGATGTTTGTTGTGTTCATCTGAAAAATAGTTTTACTCTTCTCACTGTAAGTAACATGGTTTGTCAATTCAAGTAATAAAAAGTCATTATGGGGACTTTAGAAAATACACAAGTGCTCAAAGGAGAAAATAAGAACCATGGGTTTAGTCTCTAAAGAAAGCCGTGAGTAGCCTCCTTTTCTCAATGCATGCTAAGTATACATCTTGAGGAAAATTTTAAACAAATGTGCTCACCTTTTAAGTAGCAACCTAAAAGTGCAGCGGAAAAGGGGCAGGAGACACAGGTCACCCAGGGGAGGGCACTGGTAGCTTTGCCTTGTGTAGAAGGCTAAGGCTAAGGGAGGCCCTGTTTCACTAAGAAACGTATAGAAATTCTGTGCAACTGGAGGTGTAGCTTAGGTGGTAGAGTGCCAGCTTTGAGCGAAAAAGCTAAGCCAGGCTCGCACCTGTAGTCCTAGCTACTCAGAAGACTGAAAGCTGAGGATCTCAGTTCAAAGCCAGCCCAAGCAGGACAATCTATGAGACTCTTTATCTCTAACTAACTCAAAAACAAACAAACAAAAAAAAAGCCAGAAGTAGTAGTGCTGTGGCTCAAGTGGCAGGGTGCCAGCCTTGAGCAAAAAAGCAAGGCTTTGTGGTCAAGTCTCAGTCAGCCCAGAAAGACAAAAATGTGTGTATAGCCAAGTGCCGGTAGCTCACTACTGTAATCCTAGCTATTCAGGAGGCTGAGATCTAAGGATCACAGTTCAAAGCCAGCCCGGGCAGAAAAGTCCCTGTGAGACGCTGATCTCCAATTAACTATTCAAAAACCAGAAGTGGCACTGTGGCCCAAGAGATAGAGCACTAGCCTTGAGCACAAAGAGGATCAGGGACAGCACCTAGGCCCTGAGTTCAAGTCCCACAACCAACAAAAAAAGTGTATATGTATGTATGTGTGTATATATATACATATATATGTGTATATATGTATATACATATATATGTGTGTATATATATGTATATACATACACACACACACACACATACACATTCTACAGTTTGACATCAACACTGAAGCAACTCTGGGCTCTTACACCACCTTAGAAGAATCTCAAAGCCATTATGCTGGCTGGAAAAAGTCACCCAGGCTGGGATCCAATGTGTGTAACATTCTGGAAATGACTCAACTATAATTAGTGACATAGCAAAGATGGAAGGTTCATGGGTTTGTGGTGACAAAGGCCCACAAGAGGGAGATTTCCTGAGGCGATGACTTGCAGCCCAGCTGTGGAGTTGATTCCATAGATCTCACTCAGAACTTTACACCCAAAGGATAAAAGAGTCAATTATTTTACTCTAGGCTTGTGTGTGTGTATGTGTGGTCCTGAGGCTTGAACTCAGGGTCTGGGCACTATCCCCAGGCCTTTTTGCTCGACCACTTTGAGCCATAGCCCCACTTCTAGCTGTTTGATGATTAAAGATATGAGTCTTGCCAGGTACCCGTGGCTCACACCTGTAATCCTAGCTACTCAGGAGGCTGAGATCTGAGGATCACAGTTCAAAGCCAGCCTGGGCAGGAAAGTCAGTGAGACTCTTATCTCCAATTAACCACCAGAAAACCATAAGTGGCACTGTGGCTCAAATACAGCGCACTTGCCTTGAGCTGAAGAGCTGAGGGACAGTGCCCAGGCCCAGAGTTCAAGCCCCTGACCAACAACAACAAAAAAAGGGGGTCTTACAGACTTTAATGCCCAGACTGGCTTGAACCTGGATTCTCAGATCTCAGCCTATTGTGTAGCTAGGATTATAGGCGTGAGCCTCTGGCACCTGACTACTATAATAGCTTTCCTTCAAAACCAATTTCAATTCATTTTTCCCTTAAGAAGAAATACAATCACTTACTAAATCACCTTCAGAGCTTGGGGCCTCCTGACTTTGAAATCTTAAAAGCAGTAGTGATCTCGCAGGGAAAGATGAGGGAGAAAGGTAGAAGGGGTGACATTGATCAAGACATTTGTTGAATTGAACCCCTTTTGTACATCTACCTAAAGAATAATTTTTTAAGGTGATAACTAATCTCAAAGACTTTTTAATCTTTTTTTTTGGTCGGTCATGGGGGCTGAACTCTGGGCCTGGGCGCTGTCCCTCAGCTCTTCTGCTCAAGGATAACGCCCTACCACTTGAGCATGACGCCACTTCTGGCTTTTTTCTGCTTATGTGGTGCTGAGAAATTGAACTCAGGGCCTCATACATGCAAGGCAAGCACTCTACCCCTGAGCCAACTTCCAGCCCCCTTCAAAGACTTTTTATAATCAAAGGAGATCCCACATTGTTTTTAAAACCCATCTTCGAATTCATCTCCAGCTGAGGAAAAATTTTCGCACAAGCAAAGAAACAGTGTTTGGGATATAGCTGAGTGGTAGAGTGCGTACCTAGTACACACAAGGCCCTGGGTTGTACTGCCAGCATGAGAAGAGCAAATCCGAGACGTCATCCTAAATGAGGAGGCCTTAGCTGAGCGCTGGTGGCTCATGCCTGGAATCCTAGCTACTCAGGAGGCCAAGATCTGGGGATCACAGTTCAAAGCCAGCTTTGAGATTTTTCTCTCCAATTATCTACCAAAAAAAAAAGTCAGAAGTGAGGTTGTGGCTCAAGTGGTAGAGTGATACCCATGAGCCCAAAAGCACAGGGACAGCGCCCAGGCCCGGAGTTCCAGCCCTAGTATTGGAACAAAAAAGAAAAAGGAAAGAAAGAAAAAGGAGGGAGGAAAGCAGGGAGGGAGGGAGGGAACAAAAAAAAAGGAGGTGCCAGGCGCTGGTGGCTCACGACTGTAATCCTAGCTACTCAGGAGGCTGAGATCTGAGGATCGCGGTTCAAAGCCAGCCCGGGCAGGAGAGACCGTGAGACTCCGATCTCCAATAAACCACCAGAAAACCGGAAGTGGCACTGTAGCTCAAGTGGTAGAGCGCTAGCCTTGAGCTGAAGAGCTGAGGGACAGCGCCCAGGCCCAGAGTTCAAGCCCCACAACCGACAAAAAAAAAAAAAAAAAAGAAAGAAGTATGTTATCAAGGGGAAAAAAAATCTACGTTATCTATGGCCTCCCTGAGGACAGGATGTGTGCAAACGGAAAGAACTGAAGCAAGAGACTCCGGCCTTGGGGAACACCACCACTGACTCCATCCTTGCTAACTGAGGAGCTGGGTTTTCCAGCTACCTTCCTCCCAGGTGATTTCACTGATCAACCTAAAAAAGTCTGCTTCAGCACCTCATAGATCTAATGGAAGTTCCAGGGACATGGTGGGCCTTGGGGAACTAACCCTAGAGAAAAGGACAGAACTCTCAAGGGAGGGTGGGAACAGTTGGACCAGCAGAGTCCACATCCCTGGTTACTTAGCACCCCGAGCTTCCCACAGTGCTTTGCACGTCCCTTGCTCCTAGGTGAGCTGGTAGAGTCAGTCACAGATGAAGATGAAGAGAAAGGCTAGACAGTGGGCACAGCTCTTCCAGCCAAGACTATCTGGGGACCCCCAACAACTACTGGGGACCCCTCTCCACCTTCACAGGAGGACACAGAGAGCCACAAAGTCACCCTGGGCAGGTGCTATCCCTACCCCCTTTCCCGACCCCGGGGCTGGGTCTGAATGGGAAAAAAGACAACAGAGCACAAGTGAGAATTGGCCTGTGTCTCCTCTTCCAAGGACGGCGTGGCCCCCAGAGGACAGGTCACAACATATAAGCATAAACCAGGGGCCCAGGGTACTCAGGATGGTCTCCTTTGCCCTAGTGAGCCTCTCCCACCCACCCCACTTTTGCTTTGTTCAGTTTTTCCTCATCTGTGCCTAACCAGTCTGTAGCTGGAACACCTACTGAATTCTGGGTGTCCTCCCCCCCATCTCTCCACATCCTTCTATACCTAGCCACACATACAGCATCCCCACAAGAGAGGTCCCCAGTCCTTCACTGGTTGTGACCCCCATGGAGCAGGAGCGTGAGGAATGGCAAGTGCCTGAAGGTGCTGTCAAGAGCCCAAACGGGGTGACCCAAGGACTGGGGAGAAGGCAACAAGCCCCCCTCACACACACACCTTCCACCCCTGGGTGTGACACATCCTGCAAGATGAAGGAAAGCCCACTCCCGGGGTCTCCCTCACCAAACGGTCCCACTGAGAACAGCAGCAGAGGGAGTAACAAGAATCAAGATGCTGGGGTCCGCTGGGGCCCAGAACAGCAGCCCAGATGTGCAGCCCAGATGTGGACCTCCGCCCTCATGGCTGGAACCCTGGCTCCTGGGTCTCCATTCCTGACACCACTCACTTCTGCCCTTCCTTACGTTTGCTAGAAGAGCTAATATGGTTACCCTGTTTTGCTCTGTAAGGCTTAAGCTAGGTTCCTTCTTGCAAAGGAAAACTAGAGAGGCTCACTTCATCAGCTACATGGCTCAACGTGACTGGAGCAATGTGGCTCACACCTCTAATCTTAGCTACTCAGAAGGCTGAGATGTGAGGATTGCAGTTCAAAACTAGCCCTGGCAGGAAAGTCCTTGAGATTCTAATCTCCAATTAACTACAAGGAAATCAGAAGTGGAGCTGTGGCTCAAAAACTGGTAAGAGTACAAGCCTTGAGCCAGAAAGCTCAAGGACAGCACCCAAGCCCTGCAAAAACAAAAACAAAAACAACAAAGCTGAGTTCAAACCCCAATATTGGGGGAACATAAATAAAGTCTACACCTTTTTAACAATTTCTGCCAGCTTTAAGGACCAAATCTAAATCAGAAAGAAAAGTATCAAATTTTCAAATTCCCAGATCTACAGTTTTTTCGTTCGTATGAAATTTCCCTTAGAGACTCTAGACACAACTTGAAAGAACATTACTTGGGGTTTGCACTGTTCAGGGCATTATACTAGTTCTGGAATCAACCGAATGAGAACAAAACCTGAAAGTGATCATCATATTAGATTTAAATTAAGTCACTCATGATAACAAATTCATAACAGAGGAATGGGAAGATGGCTCAGTGGTAGAATGCTTGCCTTGCATGCATGAGGCCCTGGGTTCGATTCCTCTACACTACATAAGCAGAAAAAGCCGGAAGTGGTGTTGTGGCTCAAGTGGTAGAGCACTTGCCTTGAGCTGAAGAGCTGAGAGACAGCACCCAGGCCCAGAGTTCAGGCTCCACAACCAACAAAATAAAAAAAAGAAAGAAAAGAAAAGAAAAAAGAAATTCATAATGGAGTGTTACAATCTAGCATGGCCTGTGGCTTTTTTTTTTTTGAAGAATACACAAATGACAGGTTTGTTTTGGTGTTGTTTTTTTTTTTTTTTTTTGTCAGTCGTGGGGCTTGAACTCTGGGCCTGGGCGCTGTCCCTCAGCTCTTCAGCTCAAGGCGAGCGCTCTACCACTT
>NW_012267281.1:7000166-7004898 GCF_000151885.1 Dipodomys ordii
GAAGAAGAAGAAGAAGAAGAAGAAGAAGAAAGGAGGAGGAAGAGGAGGAAGAAGAGGAGGAGACAGAGGAGGAGGAGGAAAATGAAAAATGAATTCCTACATTAACTGCAAACCTTGCCTTTTGTGCATAATTTTCATCCAACAGTAAAATAAAACTGCAAAGCTGGGCATCAGTGGCTCACATCTGTAATCCCAGCTACTCAGGAGGCTGAGATCTGAAGATCATGGTTTGAAGCCAGCCCAGACAGACAAATAAAGAGACTCCTATCTCCAATTATCCAGTAAAAAGCCAGAATCGGATGAATAACTCAAGTGGCAGGTTACCAGCCTTGGGAGAAAAAGTCAAGCGAGAGTACAAGGCCTTGAGTTCAAGCCCCAGTACTGGTATACACATGTATATATACACATACACATACACACACACACACACCTCTCACAAAATTAGCCTCTCTATATTGAATCAACATTTAATTTTTGAGGGATTTCTTGGTTTGGGCATAAAGAACTAGACAAGTCATTACTTCGAGCAATTACCCTGGCCGGCGTTTGCTCTGATCTTCTGAGCCATGTGGAAGTGGTTAGTAAGGTAGCCATCAAACCTGCCCACGTGGCAGGGGAAGACGCCTCAGGAATCCCAGCTGCTACAAAGCAAGCGAGAACCTGACCACTTAGCCAGTCTCGCGGTGTGGAGAGAGCTCTCCTTCCAGTTAGAAGGACTAAGGAGGGGCTGGGAAAATGGCTCAGTGGTAGAGCGCTTGCCTTGCATGCCTGAGGCCCTGGGTTCGATTCCTCAGCACCACATAAGCAAAAAGAAAAAAACCAGAAGTGGCGCTGTGGCTCAAGTGGTAGAGCGCTAGCCTTGAGCTGAAGAGCTGAGGGACAGCGCCCAGGCCCAGAGTTCAGGCCCCATGACCGGACCCAAAAAAAAAAAAAAAAAATAGTACTACTAAGGACAGGACACACAGCCCCGAGGGACCTCAGCCCACCCTCCTCTCCCGAGCAAATGATGACCAACACTTGTACACCCAAGGCAGTGGAAAGAGCTGTATTATAGCATGGACCAGGTACCCTTCTTGCATGTGGCATTTTTTTTTTTTTAAACCCAGACCTGGGACTCAAACTCTAGGCCTAGGCACCGTCCCTGAGCTCCTTTTGCTCAAGACTAGCACTCTACCACTTGAGCCACAGCGCCACTTTCAGCTTTTTCTGTGATTTTGAATAAGAGTCTCATAGACTTTCCTACCCCGGCTGGCTTTGAACCATGATCCTCTGAGTAGCTAGGATTAGCGGCATGAGCCACAGGCACTGGGAGTATGTGGTATCTTTAATGAGAGGAAATTTACATGCATTTCCCCACAAATAGTAAGCCATTCTGGCCAGTAAGCAGATTCAGCTCCAAAAGTTTTTGCTTACAATGTCCACTCACCATGCTATTATATACCCATAATATCAGTTTCCCCCATCATCTGGAATCTCTTAAGGCCAATTTTCTTAAGCATGTTCAATAAGCAAGCACTAGGTTCTTGTCTTCCATCTAGTGTTCTTGAACATCCTCTAAAATAGAAAACATTAATTTTTAATGTTTACCCCAGCATCCTCCTCTATCTTTTTCCAAATAAACCTTTACTTGCTCCATGAGAGATTACAAATTGTGTGTGTATGTGTGTGTGTGTGTACACAGCATGCACATGTGCTAATAATATTAAGGCTTGAACACCAAGCCTTAAGATCTCAGCCTTTTCACTCATGGCTGGTGCTCTACCACTTGAGATAAGAATCTTCTAGATTTGCCTGCCTCAGCCAGCTTCCAACAGGAGATCCTCAGCTCTCAGCCTCCTGAGTAGCAAGGACTGTAGGTCTCAGCCCTGGAGCCCAGGTCAGTGTTCCTAACCTTTTCAATATTATATTTAATTCTTACTGTCTGAGGAAAATAATTGTAGCTGAATTTGGTTTTGCTTTGCTTGCTGTTGTTTTAGTTTTATTGTTGCTGTTGTTTGCCATGCTGGGAATAAACCCACGGTCTTGTCCGTGCCAAGCAAGTGCTCTACCACAGAGCTGCTTCCCCAGCCCTGACCAGTTCCTGAATGAGAAACAAAGCAACCACATTCACCCAAGTCCTCTGCAGTTTTAGGACAATCCAAAAACAGCTGCAAGAACCCAGAAAGCTGGGGTTTTATTGTAAAATAATAAGTTATTGAAATGTTTTCTTTTGGTAAACTTGGCTACAGAGTATCATTAAAATTCTAATATAAAAAATAAAAAAAATTCTAATATAACCGAGTAAATGCCAGGAAAAAGGAAGTAGAATTATAATTCTGAATTATAAGAATTATAACTACACAGAAATGGAGGGACAAAGTGAACCAATGCAGCAATAGCATTCACTGGACACTATGTTGAAAATGAACTATATAACTTGTGGATGGGAATGGGAGGGGGAAAAGTGAGGGAGACGGAGGGAAGGGATGACACTGTCCAAAAAGAAGTGTATTCTCTACCTGACTATAACCCCTCTACACAACACCTTTTTAATAACCATAAAAGAAAGCAGGAAGAAAGGAAGGAAGGAAGGATTATAACTAGGCGTGGTAGAATAGGCCTGCCATCCCAGCACTTCAGAGGCTGAGGAAGGAGGATCACAAGTTTGAGGCCAGCCTACATACTCTGTCTAAAAGATAGAGACAGAGGAGACAGAGAGACAGAGACAGAGAAGAAAACTCAAAGGGGGGGGGGCTACAGGGCAGCATTATAAATCTAACCTCAAAAGGGCTTCCAGAAACTCAAGTGTAAACCCCATACCCAAAACACAAAGGTGATTCCTGAGGCCTATGACCCTACTTTTTCAGGAAGCTGCGATCTGAGGATCCATCTGAGACCAGCCGGGGCAGGAGTCTGTAAGGCTCTTACCTCCAATTAGCCCCGCCCCCTCCCCCACACACAGACACAGCTGGAAGTGGAGCTCAAGGCTAGTGCCTTGAGCTAAAAAAAAAAAAAAAAGTCAAAAGGGCAACACCCAGACTCTGAGTTCAAATCCCAGTACCAGCAACGAAAAAATAATTCAAGATGACACTATAAAATCTGAGTCCCTATAAGCATGCTCTGAAGTATTTCTGCTATCCTGTCCACATACACAAGTAAGCGATTCTAGAAAGCACTGTGGGCTAAGCAGGCATCTGCTCACTATCTCCACCAAAGGTTCCCCTGTAAACCAGCCACTGCCCAATAATGCTTCTATTTATTTTACTCAGAAGCAGATCTATTAGCCAGAAGTCCTAAAAACACAAACGTTTGGTTGTGCTTGGAGGAACTCCAATATTGGTGCCTTACTGCAGAACGATGCTGCAGGAATACAAAGTGAGCCACGTGCATGCTGCACCCACGGATGAAGTGCGTGGACGGGAAGTGTCCTACCCGGAAAACCGACCCATCAGAGGCTGAGGGTCAAGCCCGGCCGGGATGTGGCCTGCAGAAGGTCGCCAGAGGACGGGCACAGGGCCCTGCCTTACCCAAACATAAATAATAAATAAATAAATAACATGTAAGGCCACTCCCCCAAAAGCTTTCAGAACCCGCAGAAGCTGTTCTTCTTCTCCATTCCTGGTTCGGATTGAAGAAGAAAAGCCTAGACAAAGCTGGGCCAGGAGGTGTTCAGAAATGGGCTTGGCAAAAAGCACCACGTGGAAGGCGCATTCAACAGAACCCAGTTCTCCCCTCCCCCGGGGCAGGTTTGGCTCAGGAAACGCTGGCTGCTCACGGCTGGATGGAGGACACGGGAGTCCCTTGGGGTCCCCGGGCCGCAGCCCCCTGCCCAAACTCCCCCCCCCCCCCCCCCCAACCCCGGGCGGTCAGACCTGGGGAACTAAACTGACAAGGAAGGCTTTAACAACCATCATAAAAGGAAACAGCCCCAGGCCGGCAACTCCAGAGCCGAGGGGCGGGGAGCCCGGGCGGATAACCGGTTCCAGATGAGAAGCAATCGCACCCCCATCTCCAGAGCTCCCTCCTCCTGGAGGACCCGGGTCCTTTGTGAGCCTCGCGCCCTCCTTTCTGGGGGACCCCTACATAATCCCCAATAGCCGCTGGCCTTCAGCTGCCATAAATGAAATCCAGACATTACAAGGGAACTTGGGGGTGGATTTTTT
The DNA here is from genome assembly GCF_000151885.1 of Dipodomys ordii. Lineage (NCBI taxonomy): Eukaryota > Metazoa > Chordata > Mammalia > Rodentia > Heteromyidae > Dipodomys > Dipodomys ordii. The sequence goes on from NW_012267281.1 coordinate 7,004,309, forward strand.
TTCTTTTTCCCCTTCTCAAATCACACACACACACACACACACACACACACACACCCCTCAGGGGTCCAACGATCACATGGCTAAAGTTTGTGGAACTTAAATCGTAAAAAAGAAAACCAACCACCACCAGAAGTTGTTTTAAAATACATTAAAAAATGTTTAATTTTAGAGATATGTCCTTTAAAAAAACATATCTGTCCTTTGCTTTATATGAATAATAATAATGATCGAAGACGACCCAAAGTTTGCCCTCCATCAAGGCACGCCGCAGAGATTAGCCCTAACTTGGCAGAGGGCGTGTTCCTTTGTCGCCCACCCCGAACCTTCGGCCGCGCGCGGGGACGAGCCGCGGGGCACCGGGCGTGCGGTGGCATCCACGCCACCCGCCACCTCCCCGGCCCGCCGCCGGCCTCGGGGACCCGGAGCAAGCGGCCTCAGGTCCCCGGAAGCGGCGCGGGGCGCTGTCACCGGCAGGGTGGGGTGGAAGGAAAGCGGGGGAAGGGCGCCCGGGAGACCGGCGGCGTGGAAGACTGGAAGGGAAGGGGGGGAACCGGCGGGGCACCCCGCGGCCGAGCCCGGAGGAGGAGAGC
>NW_012267281.1:7005906-7016973 GCF_000151885.1 Dipodomys ordii
GAGGTCGGGTGCTCCCTGCACACCGGGTCGCGCCGTGGCGTGGGGGGCGGCGACCAGCCCCGAGCCCCCTCCTCCCCACCGTGCCGCGGGCTTCCGGCACACCCTGGGCGGCGCGGGGCTGGGGGCGGGGGGAACCCCACGACCGTGCGCCCTCACCACCTTCCTACTGGGGGGCCCGCGGGCAAAGGCGTGGGCGCTGCTTGGTCCCCTTCGGTCTTCCTGGAACTTGATGAGCCAAGATTCAGGACCCAAGGAGGCCGGGCCACTGGGGGGGCCGGGGGGGGTCAGTCCCTACACCCCGGCCGCCTTTCCATGGTCCTCGCGGGCTGGAACGGGCTTGGGCGGCCGCCGGGGAGATCTGGAAGCCGCGCTCTTCCAAGGCTTTTCTGTAGTCTCCTGGCTCTGAACCCTAGTCACTTTGTTCCCCGCGGCAGTAGTTCCCTCACCCTAGGCCCAAAGGGCACCTTTCCTGAGGGGGACCACTGGGAACTCAGCCTAATGAAAGCCGCTGTGGTGGGAAGGCACTCGAGATGGGCCCCGGGCAGTTTCTGGAAGGGAGTTGTGAGCCTTTTGGGGAGAGGTCAGGAGGATCATACAGGCCTGAAATACAAGGAGAAACTGAGGTAGGCCTTAGACATGGTGGGTTTGGGACTGAGCTGTCAGCCCCTGGCCAGCTGTGTGTCTTTCAGCTGTAGAAGAAATGTGCTCAACCAGTAACTAGGGGAGAATGTGATTTAGAGCCACCATCAGCAAGACCAACACTGATATCTGGAAGAAATTCAGATGAGTTCATCTTTACATATGCATTTATTTAGTTTAAGTCCATAGGCATAGGCCTAAGTGAGGGACCTGAGAATCTGCATTTCTAACTAGTTCCCAACCTGTGCTGCTGCTCTGATCTGGGGACTGCAGATGGAGAACCGCTGTGTAAGGGTTGGGCTTCGAGTGTATGGAAGCACCCCCATATAGTTATTAGAAGAGCCCTGCAAAATCCTTCTCCCTGGAAAATCAACCCCTTGTCATTGTGAGCCATTTATCCTTAACTTTCAGAATATAAACATGTAGGATGTCCTAGGATTGTACCACTTGAGTCACGCATAACTTAAGGTTATGCCCAGGCCAAACTTGGACAAAGATTCTCCTACCTCTGTCTCCCAAGTGGCTGGGATTACCACCACCTCTGGATCCGAAAAAGGTCTCCTTTCACTCCAGGCTGCAGCAGGAAGTTATTCAGAAATCTTCCTTGGGTGCCTCAGTCGACTGTGCAAACAAAGATACTCAGCAAGAGGGCAGACAGACACCACTGGAGCCCAGTGGAGGCTCTGTAGGGTCCTGTGGGTATCAGGCTAAAGGAGTGTCTGAGAGAGAGCAGCCAGGGCTGGGAATGTGGCCTAGTGGTAGAGTGCTTACCTAGCATGTGTGAGGCCCTGGCTTCCATTCCTCAGTACCACATACACAGAAAAATCTGGAAGTGTCGCTGTGGCTCAAGTGGTAGAATGCTAGCCTTGAGCTGAAGAGCTCAGTGATAGGGCCTAGGCCAAGAGTTCAAGCCCCATGACTGACAAAAAAGAAAGGAAAAGAAGAAGATGAGGAGGGAGGGAAGTTACTGCTCCAGAACATGCTGTCACATTTATAAATAAAGTTTTATTGGAACACAACCACATTCATATATATGTAAAAGAGACTATATGGCCCACAAAGTTGTAAATATTTGCTATCTTGACCTTTACAGAAAAATCTGGCCATTCCCTCATTCCAGAGCACTGAAGCCAAAATGATTTTAATTGGAATATAATTTTAACTTTTCAATTGTGAAAGTGTGTATCTCAATATATATCAGTATAAAGCATGTATCTCAATATATAATATCTCAAAATATTATTCCATTGTCCCAATTTTTGTAGCCATTGCTATATTTAGTTTTAATCTCAACGATACAGATATTTTAGGGAGGTTTTTTGTTTTTTTTTTATTTTTTTTGGGGGGTGGGGGTTGGTCATGGAGCTTGAGCTCTGGGTCTGGGCGCTATCCCTGAGCTCTTCAGCTCAAGGTGAGTGTTCTACCACTTGAGTTCAATTAAGCACCCAGAAAAGAGGTGGTGTTCTGGCTCAAATAGTAAAGCAGTAGCCTTGAGCAATAAAAGCTCAGAAACAGCACCCAGGCCTTGAACTCAAGTTGCAGGACACACACACACACAGAGTAAAAATACACTGTAAACATACTCAAGTCTTTTAACTTTCTTTTTCTTTTTTTTTTTGGGGGGGGGAGTCCGGTCATGGCCTGAACTCTGGGCCTGGGCGCTGTCCCTCAGCTCTTCAGCTCAAGGTTAGCGCTCTACCACTTGAGCCACAGCGCCACTTCCAGCTTTTTTCTTTTTGCTTATGTGGTGCTGAGGAATCGAACCCAGGGCCTCATGCATGCAAGGCAAGCGCTCTACCACTGAGCCACCTTCCCAGCCCCCCCCTTTTTTTGGTCAGTCGTGGGGCTTGAACTCTGGGCCTGAGCACTGTCCCTCAGCTCTTCATCTCAAGGAGAGTGCTCTACCACTTGAGCTACAGCACCACTTCCAGTTTTCTAGTGGTTTATTGGAGATAAGAGTCTCACTGACTTTCCTGCCTGGGCTGGCTTTGAACTGCAATCCTCAGATCTCAGCCTCCTGAGTAGCTAGGATTACAGGCGTGAGCCACCGGCGCCCGGCTTAACTTTCTTTTTTTTTTTTTTAACCTTTATTATTATAAATAGAGAAGAATTATAGGTAGCAAAGGAAACCCAAACTCCAGCAAGAAATCTCAATGTCTCTAGGGGGTGGGGGACACAAATACTGTAATTAAAAGTTCCAACTCACAAATGACCAGCTTTCATCATGATCTGTCAACCTGTTGTAAAAGTATTCTTTTATTTATTTTCAATTGTTCTGGTCCTAGTGCTTGAACTCTGGGCCTCCGTTCTTTTTGCTCACAGCTAGCATTCTACCATTGGAACCACTGCTCCATTTCCAGCTTTTTCTGAGTGGTTTATTGGAGATAAGAGTCTTATGGACTTTCCTGCCCAGGCTGGATTTGAACTGGGATCCTCAGATCTCAGCCTCATGAGCAGCTAGGATTACAGGTGTGAGCCACCAATGCCCCACTGTGAAAATATTCTTATAATGTCACAAGATGTTTTTTTGACTCCCTCAAGATTAAGGAAAAGTTTTATTCCGGCCTCACGTGAATGACAAGAAATGGTTCCTAGATCCTTAACCCAGATCCTAAACTATATTGTGGGGGGGGGTTGGAGTGGGGGGTGGAGAACAGCCCTCCCTCCAACTTCTTGGCACTGAATGAGTTAAAATGTGTCACTTAATGGTGACCTCTGCCCTATAGGTGCTTCTGGCCGGCTTGTAATGCTCCAGGCCCTAAACTTCAATTAAAACCTGTGTCCAGTGGAAAAATACCATCATGTTCTCACCCTAAAGATGATGTGTTAGTCTATTGACAGTGTGTTCTTACCTAATACACTCTCCTATCACTTTTACTACACTTCAGGTCTTGCCTAGGTTCTGGGAACGCCTCCTGATGAGTTGCTTTTAGGGAATTCTTCATTTAATACCATGTCAAAGGGACAGAGGGAGGGACAGAGAGACAGAGAGGAAGAGAGAAAAAGAGATTCAACACCACAGAGAAAGAAAGAGAGAGATGGGTATGTGAAGTTATGTCTATTCCAGGACTGACCTGAAGTAAACTCTAACAGGAGTGAAGGTTAAAGGTTAAAACTTCCAAACAATTCTCAAAATTGAAATAAGATTTTTTTTCAAGACTAACAAAATGACACAAAATTCATTTGGAAAAACACACTGAAGATTAGCCAAAGCAAAATTTGGAACAATATGTGATATAAGCTCTATAGTAAAAACATATTAAGAAGTTATAAACAAATATTTTGGTGCTGGGACAGGAATCAGCAGGTCAGTACAAAGAATAATGAAGGCAATATAGGACAAAGTTGACACTTGAAAGAAGCATGAAGACGTGGGTTATGTATGTGGTACCTACATACGCATGGGAGAAAAAAAGGACACTGGATTCAAATCTTTCTTATGACAAAATAAATACCATAAAGATCAATGATAAAATTTTTAAAAAGTTAAGATCAGAAGTCATGATTTATTTTTTATTTTTTAAAGAAAGCCTTAGATGAGGAAGAATTTTTAAGATTAAAAACATGAAATCATAAAAGCAAACATTGAGGGCGGGCGCTGGGGCTCACACCTGTCATCCTAGCTACTCAGGAGGCTGAGATCTGAGGATCATAGTTCAAAGCCAGCCTGGGCAAGGAAAGGTCATGAGACTCTTATCTCCAATAAATCACTCAGAAAACTGTAAGTGGCTCTGTGGCTCAAGTAGTAGAATATTAGCCCCCGAGTTCAAGCCCCACAACTGACAAAACCAAAACCAAAAAACAGTAAAAGGGTGGGGGGAGGATGGGAAGGGAAAACAAAGGAGGAGGCTACAGTGCTTGATAAGAAATGTACTCATTATCTTGCCCATGTAATTGTAACCCCTCTGTACAGTATTTTCACAATTAAAAAAAAACAGTAAAAAATGTGCTACAGGATTACAAACAGTTGATTACCTTCATATCTCAAAGATATTATAAATACACACACAAAAAAGATAACCACGTGGCGAAATGAGCAAAGGACATGACAGACAGCTCATGAAAAAAAGACAAGTCAGGGCTGGGAAGGTGGCTCAGTGGTAGAATGCTTGCCTTGCATGCATGAGGCCCTGGGTTCGATTCCTTAGCACCACATAAGCAGAAAAAGCTGGAAGCGGTGCTGTGGCTCAAGTGGTAGAGCACTAGCCTTGAGCTGAAGAACAGAGGGACAGTGCCCAGGCTCAGAGTTCAGGCACCATGACTGGCAAAAAAAAAAAAGACAAGTCAGTGGAGACCAGGCACTGTGGGCTCATGCCTGGAATCCCAGCTACTCAGGAGGCTGAGAGCTGAGGATCTAGTTTGAAGCCAGTCTGGGAAGGAAGATCAGGAGACTCTTTTGTTTAATTAATCAGAAAATGCCAGAAGTGGAACTGTAGCTCAAATGATAAAGTACCAACCTAAGTAAAAAATAATCAGGAACAGCAGTGGGGCCCTGAGTTCAAGGCCTAGCATTGGCACTCCCCTGCCCCTTGCCCCCTCCCCCCAAAACAGAACCGGGTACTAGGTGGCTCAGATCTGTAATCCTAGCTACTTAGGAGGCTAAGATCATGGTTGGAAGGATCATGGTTGGAAGGATCATGGTTGGAAGCCAGCCCAACATGACTTAAGTGGCAGAGCATCAGCCAAGCAAGCTAAGTGAGCTCGAGGCCCTGACTTCAAGCTCTATCCCATACAGCCATTAAGTCAATAAAGAACAAAAATTTAAGCTGGGTACCATTGGCTCACACCTGTAATCCTAGCTACTCAGGAGGCTGAGATCTGAGGATCACGGTTCAAAGCCAGCCCAGGCAGAAAAGTCCATGAGACTCTTATCTCCAACTAACCACCAGAAAACCGGAAGTGGGGCTGTGACTCAAGTGGTAGAGCACTTGCCTTGAGCTGAAGAGGTGAGGGACAGCACCTAGGCCCAGAATTCAAGCCCCACGACTGACCAAACAATAAACAAAGAACAGCATGTATTTCAGATGCATTGACTTAAACTTATTTGACTAGTTGCATGAAGCAAGTGGTAGATTGCCTGCCACAAATGCTCTAGTGCAAACTAGAAGGCTTTCTAAGAAAAAGAAAAAGACAAGTGCTAAAGTTTTGCCAACAGCAGAGCTGGGTGCTATGTCTGTCTCAATTAGCGGGCGTTGGGTCATCTGTCGCTTCATCACAAGCTGAGCAAAGCCTAATGGCAGAAAAAAAAAAGTGTATCCCCTAGTCTGGATTGGCTCCAAGTATATTAGCTGGTATGACTGGAGAGTTTAAATGGGGAACTCCTCTGGGTGACAGTTCATGGGAGAGCATCTCCCAGGCGGCCTCTTGAGGGTGGCGATTTCTGGATAGCTGGGACTTCCTGGATGTGTACTGATTGGCCTTTTCTGAGTCTAGCCACAAATGTCACATTAGCATCATGTACTGCCACCTCTGTTGATCAAATGAACCACAAACTTATTCCAATTCAAAAGTTGAGCACAGAGATTCTGAGTGTGTGTGTGTGTGTGTGTGTGTGTGTCCCTACATGCACATGCATGTGCTAATATTGGAACTTGAACTCAAGGCTTGAACACTGGTATTTTAGCTTTTCTCTCTAGGCTAGCTCTCTACTAGTTGAGTCACACCTCCACTTCTAGCTTTTTGGAGGTTAAGGAAATAATCCTCTATTTCTTTATTTCTTTTTCCCTTTTTTTCCTTTCTTTCTGTGCCTTTTGCTTAAGTCTAACATTCTATCACTTAAGCTACAGCTCCATTTTTGGCTTTTTGATGGTTAATTAGAGCTAAGAGTCTCCTGAACTTTCCTGCCTGGACTGGCTTTGAACTGTGATCCTCAGGATCTTAGCCTTTTGAGCAGCTAGGATTACAGGCAAGAGTCACCAGTGCCTAACCAGACTTCATTTCTTCCTTTCTTCCCTGCTTTTCTTTTTGCCAGTCCTGGGCTCTGTCCCTGATCTGCTTTTGCTAAGGCTGGCACTCTACTACTTAAGCCACAGCTCCACTTCCAGCTTTTTCTGTTTATGTTGTACTCAGGAATCGAACCCAGGACTTCATGCATACTAGACAAGCACGCTACCACTATGCCACATTCCCAGATCATTTTTTTCTTTTTCTTTCTTTCTTTCTTTTCTTCCTTTTTCTTTTCTTTTCTTTCTTTTTTTTGTACTGGACCTGGGATTTGAACTCAGGGTCTGGGTGCTATAACTGTGGTTTTTGTGCTTAAGGCTAGTGTTTTACCACTTGAGCCACACATCCACTTCAGACTATTTTTGGTAATGGAGATGAACCACACTCATGCCTGGGTTGGCTTTGAATTTTGATTCTCAGATATCAGCCTCCCGAGTAACTTGATTACAAGCATGAGCCACTGGTGCCTAACCAGACTCCATTTATTTCTTTCTTTTCCCTCCTCTCCTCTCCCTTCCTTCCTTCCCTCCCGGTTTTCTTTTTTTCCTTTTTGTTGGTCCTAGGGCTTGAACTCAGGGCCTGGGCTCTGTTTCTGAGCCTCTCTTTGCTCAAGGCTAGCACTCTACCACTTGAACCACAGCACTACTTTTGGCTTTTTCTGCTTATGTGGTACTGAGGAATCGAACCCAGGGCTCCATACATGCTAGGCAAGTACTCTGTCACATTCCCAGTCCTGATTATTCTCTCTCTCTCTGTCTCTCTCTGTCTCTGTCTCTCTCTCTCTCTGTCTGTCTCTCTCTTTGCTAGTCCTGGGGCTTGAACTCTTATCTTCAGTGAACCACCAAAAAGCTGGAAGTAGAGATGTGGCTCAAGTGGTAGAGCCCTACCTTGACAGAACTGCACCTACACCTTGAATTCAATCAACAGGATGGGCACAAAAAACAAAACAAGACAAAATAAAATAAAAAATATACTTCCTAGCCAGGCATCAGTGGCTCATGCCTAAAAGCTAGCTACTCAGGAAGCTGAGATCTGAGGATCATGGTTCAAAGCCAGCCCAGGCAGAAAAGTCTGTGAAACTCATCTCCAATAAACCACTCAGAAAACCAGAAGTGGTGCCGTGGCTCAAGTGGTATAGCGCTCGCCTTGAGCTGTAGAGCACAGGGACTGTGCCCAGACCCACAGTTTAAGCCCCACAGCCAACAACAACAACAACAACATAAAAAAAGAGTCCAAAGCCTTTCCTGCCAGGGCTGGCTTCAAACTTGGGTCCTCAGATCTCAGCCTCCTAAGCAGCTAGGATGACAGGCGTGAACCACGGGTATCCAGCTTCACTTCATTTCCAAAAGAAAGATGTTAGGGGGAAAGTAGAAGAAGGTCACAGGCTTCAGTCATTTTGAATTTTGCTCAGGAAAGGAAATAAGTGCATATGGGAAAGTCTGTCTCTGTTTGCAGTTACGTGAAGTATTTTCATTGTTCAAGAATGTATCTCCTTTCCAGGTCCCCCACACATACCACATGACCTCATGCTTGTGGAATTTCTAGAGGTTGATCTCATAGAGTGGAGAGCAGCACTGTGGTTTCCAGAGGTGGGGGGGGGGTCGTGGGGAGGAGAGAGGGAGGGGAGAAGGAGGAAAAAGGGGATGGGAGGGGAAAGCAGGGAAGGGGACAGTGGGAAAGGCTGGGTGTAGCAGGGGGTCAGGAGGCATGAGTTCTATGGGGTGAAGTAGAGGATGAGAATGTGCTGGAAATTTCCTAAAAACCAGAAAGAAGGCTTTGAATGTTGTCACCACAAAGAAATGATAAAAGGTGGAAGCAACAGATATGTTTACCCAGATTTGAAAATCCCACAATGTATATATATCAAAACACCACATGGACGCCTATAAATATATGTACACTTGTGTCAATAAAGATTGTAATACATTGCACACCTAACACCATGAAGATAGTTAAGATTAAAAAACACCAGAACCCTTCCTGGCTGGCTCACACCTGTAATCCTAGCTACTTGGGAAACTGCTATCTGAAGATCCCGTTCAAAGGAAAGCCCAGGAAGATAAGTCCCAGAAGCTCTTATCTGCATCCAGGGCAGATGGGAAGTTTGGCTCAAGTGGTAGAGTGCCAGCCTTGAGCGAAAGAACACAAGGCTCTGAGTTCAAGCCCCAATATTGGCACAAAAACAAATGAAAACAACAGGTTTAAAAAGGAAAACAAGCCGCCCTGGTGGCTCATGCCTGTAATCCTAGCTACCCAAGAGGCTGATAAATGATGTGGTAAAACTGAAAGCTTTGTAGGCTTATAAAAACAAAGAGAACTTCCATGTCATCTATGAGTACCACTTCTGATGATATGTATTTTTCAAATTGAAAGCAAAATTTCTTTTGTGTCTGTGTCCTGGGGCATGAACTCAAGGGCCTGGGTCCTATCCCTGGGCTCTTTTGTTCAAGACTAGCACTCTACCACTTTGAGCCATAGTGTCACTTCTGGAGAAAGTGAAAAAGAATAATTCAAAAGGTATGGAGTTTCAGTTTTATCACATAAAGATTTCTAGAGCGGTGCCAGTGGCTCACGCCTGTAATCCTAGCTACTCAGGAGGCTGAGATCTGAGAATCATGGTTCAAAGCCAGACTGGGCACAAAAGTCTGTGAAACTCTTATCAATAAACCACCAGAAAACCAGAAGTGATGCTGTGGTGCAACTGGTAGAGCACTCGCCTTGAGCTGAAGAGCTGAGGGACAGTGCCCAGGCCCAAAGTTCAAGCCCCATGACTGACAAAAAAAGGCTGAGCTAGAGGCATGGCTCAAGTGGTAGAGCACCAAGCTGGGAAGCAAACAGAGCAAGCTCAAGACACTGTGTTCAAACACCGATCCCTGCAAAACAAAACAGACTACAGCACATAAACAGAATGAAGGACAAAAAAATCATATGGTACTAACCAAAAAAATTAATAAAAGGTACATTCAGAATTGAAGTAGGAATCTAAGGAAAACATACACAAATATACATTTAGATGTGTACAAACATTGCAGCCTAGGCCTGAAATCAAGATAACAAACTTGCCAGCCACTGAGGTCATACATGGTGGTTTATGCAAAACAGCTACTGCTTTGGTAAAAAAAAAGTTCTGTATTTGTACAATCTAACCTTCTTTAACTTAGCCTTTCAAGAGCTGGGAAGGTGGCTCAGTGGTAGAGCGCTTGCCTTGCATACCTGAGGCCCTGGGTTCGATTCCTCAGCACCACATAAGCAGAAAAAAAAAAAGCCAGAAGTGGCACTGTGGCTCAAGTGGTAGAGTGCTAGCCTTGAGCTGAAGAGCTGAGGGACAGCGCCCTGGCCCAGAGTTCAGGCCCCACGACTAGACTCAAAAATAAATAAATAAATAAAATAAATTAGCCTTTCAAGTATTTTGAGAAAAAACTAAAGATGAAGGTTCTTTTTCCCCTCAATAATTGCTTCTGAGGATGCTTATGGAAGGATCAGCAAAGAAATACCAAGTCAGGCACCAATTATTCACGCCTGTAATCCTAGCTACTCAGAAGGCTGAGATCTGAGGATCCCTGTTCAAAACCAGCTCAGGCAAGAAAGTTTGTAAAACTCTTTTTTTTTTTTTTTAAGTTGGTCATGGGGCTTGAACTCTGGGCTTGGGCGCTGTCCCTGCGCTCTTCAGCTCAAGGCAAGCACTCTACTGCTTGAACCACAGCGCCACATCCGGTTTCCTAGTGGTTTATTGGAGATAGGAGTCTCACAGACTTTCCTGCCTGGGCTGGCTTTGGACTGTGATCTTCAGATCTCAGCCTCCTGAGTAGCTAGGATTACAGGTGTGAGCCACCGGTACCCGGCTCTGTAAAATTCTTATTTTCAATTAACCACCAAAAAGCAAAAAGTAGAGCTGTAGCTCAAGTGGCAGAGTGCTAGCCTTGAGCAAAATGGTCAGAAACTGCACCCAGTCCGTGAGTTCAAGTCCCAGTACTCTTAGGTGGACAGGGATAGGGCAGCTACTCTGTGGATGCCAGCTCTCCACCAGTCACACCTGCCTTCCCTGTTTGAATTTTATTTGCTGTATCTCAGCTGTGGGAAGTTTGTTCTCTTGTCATCTTGAGCAAAAAAAGCTAAATGAAAGCTTAAGGCTTTGAGTTCAAGCTCTGCACCAGCACACACACACACACACACACACACACACGTGCGCACACACATGCACATACACAAAAAATGTTCAAGAATTATGTTCTAGAAAATATTCTAGAATCCCATGGTGATGATCATGAAAACCTCAAAAATACTAAAACATATTATGCTAAATGGGTGAGTTGTATGCATGTAAATTATATCTTTCTTCTTCTTCTTCTTCTTTTTTTTTTTTTTGGGTCCGGTCGTGGGGCCTGAACTCTGGGCCAGGGCGCTGTCCCTCAGCTCTTCAGCTCAAGGCTAGCGCTCTACCACTTGAGCCACAGCACCACTTCCGGCTTTTTTTCTTTTTGCTTA
>NW_012267281.1:7017561-7083309 GCF_000151885.1 Dipodomys ordii
CTTCTTTCTTCTTCTTCTTCTTGGTGTTGGTGTTGGTCGTGGGGCTTGAAGTCTTGGCCAGAGTGCTGTCCCTGATCAATTCATCTCAAGGTAAGCTCTCTACCACTTGAGCCACAGCACCACTTCCGGTTTTCTGGTGGTTCATTGGAGATAAGAGTCTCACAGACTTTCCTGACTGGACTGGCTTTGAACCACAATCCTCAGATCTCAGCCTCCTGAGGAGTTAGGATTACAGGCTGAACTGCTTTGCAGGCTGTAAATTATATCTTAAGGCTGTTACAAAAATAAAATGCTGAAAAAAAAATTGGAGAATCAGATCTGATGTCACCTGATTAATGGCCACGTCAACTACAGATTACTTGCTCCAGATGAAGAATAATATGTTCTAATATTTATTCACTGATATAAATTTCTCAAAGAAGAAATTTCTAAATGCATGAAATATATGGCCTGATATTTATCTGTGATTTATCAAGGGAATTCTAACTGGAGGCCTCTCGTAGCCTAGAAGGTGTTTTCTTAAAGATTCTGCATGACAAATGGCTCAGGCAGACATGCTTTATTACAACTACTACAGTCAAAGTACAACTTAGAAATGTCTAAACATGAGCTGGGAATGTGGCTTGGTGGTAGAGTGCTTGCCTTGCATGCATGAAGTCCTGGGTTTGATTCCTCAGTACCACATACACAGAAAAAGCCAGAAGTGGCACTGTAGCTTAAGTGGTAGAATACTAGCCTTGAGCAAAAGAAGCTCAGGGACAGTGCTCAGGCCATGCATTCAAACAAAAAATGAAGAAGGACAAGGAGAAGGAGGAGGAGGAGGAGGAGGAGGAGGAAAAAATGTCGACATGCTACTCCACTGGTTTCTCTGGGTCCCTGTAAGTGGCTTAAGCCATACCTCTTGTCCAGCATTATTTGCTGATTAACTGGAAAATAGCATCTTGTGGACTTTTCTGCCTGGGCTGGCTTCAAACCACAATCCTCAAATCTCAACCCCCTCCTGCCTGTGAGCCACTGGTACTCAGTGTGTGGAAGCTTCTCTATCTGGTTTTATCTGATTCTGTCCCATTTGTCAATTTCTGCTCTTCTTTTGTTTTTTTGGGTCTGGTCATGGGACCTGAACTCTGGGCCTGGGCGCTGTCCCTCAGCTCTTCAGCTCAAGGCTAGCGCTCTACCACTTGAGCCACAGCGCCACTTCTGGCTTTTTTCTTTTTGCTTATGTGGTGCTGAGGAATCGAACCCAGGGCCTCATGCATGCAAGGCAAGTGCTCTACCACTGAGCCACCTTCCCAGCCCAATTTCTGCTCTTCTTTCCTGAGCTATTGGTGTCTTAGTCAGAAAGTTGTTGTATATGCCTATATTTTAGAGTTTTTTTCTCTGGTAATGTCAAAGTTCTAGATTTTTTTTTTTTGGTCATGGGGCCTGAACTCTGGGCCTGGGCGCTGTCCCTCAGCTCTTCAACTCAAGGCTAGCATCTTATCACTTGAGCCACAGTGCCACTTCTGGCTTTTTCTGCTTACGTGATGCTGAGGAATCAAACCCAGGGCCTCATGCATGCAAGGAAAGCGGTCTACCACTGAGCCACCTTCCCAGCCCCAAAAGTTCTAGATCTTATACTAAAGTCTTTGAACTGTTTTGGATTGACTTTTATATGAGGTGAGAGATAAGGGTCTAGGGACTGTCCATCTTCTACATGTGGACATCCAGTTTTTCCCAAGGCCATTTGTAGAAGAGGTCATCTTTTCTCCAACATGTTTTTGGCATATACCATAGAGACACAGCTGTATGTTTTATATCTGGGTCTTCTATTCCATTGATCCACATGTCTACTAGATGCTATTTTTATTACTACACAGTATGATTTCAAGTCAGGTACTGTGATATCCCCAACATTAATCTACTTTGCTCAGGAGTACTTTGGCTACCTGTACTTTTACATTTAGGACTGTGGTTTTACTGTGGCTATTTTGTTTTTTATTGTTTATATTTCTGTGAAAACTGTTAACTGCTATTCAGATGGTAATTGCATTGAATTGATCATTTTCAGTGGGAGGGTGGGGTTTTTTTTGTTTGCTTGTTTTGGTTTTTTTTGTTGGTTTGTTTTATTTTGCCTGTCCTAGGCCTTGGAGCTATCCCTGAGCTTCTTTTGCTGAAGGCTACTGCTTTGCCACTTGAGCCACAGTACCACTTTCAGCTTTTTAAAAGTAGTTTATTGGAGATGAAAGTCTCATAGCCTTTCCTGCCCGGGCTGGCTACAATCTGGGATCCTCAGATCTCAGCTTTCTGAGTAGATAGGATTACAGGCATGAGCCACGGATGCCCACCCAGCTACTAGGGTGATTTCACAATATTAATTCTACCTATCTGGAATATGGGATTGCTTTCCATCTTCTAGTGTCTTCTTAGTTTCTTTCTTCAGTGTTTTATAGTTTTCATCATCTTGGTTAGGTTTATTCATAGGTATTTTATTTTTGAAGCTATTGTGAATGGGATTTTTTCCTCTGTCTCTTTCTCAGCCTGTTACATTATTAGTATACAGAAAAGTTTTTGGTTTTTCATGTTCATTTTGTATATTGCTGCTTTGTTGAAAGTGTTTATCACATTTGTTTTCTGGTAGTCTTAAAAGTCTTTTTTTTGAGTGTGTGTGTGCCAGATCTGAGGCTTGAACTCAGGACCTGGGTGCTGTCCCAGAACATTTTTGCTTAAGGCTAGTGCTCTACCAATTGAGCCACAGCTCCACTTCCACCTTTTTTTTTTCTGGTGGTTAATTGAAGAGTCTCATAGACTTTCTTGCCTAGGGTGGCTTTGAACTGCAATCCTCAGATCTCAGCTCCCTAAGTAGCTAAGATTAAAAGCATGAGCCACTGGCACCTGGACGTCTTAATACCTTATAAATAGAGGGATAATTTGAGTTTCCTTTTCTTATTTGTACACTCTTTTCTTGTCTTATTGCTCTGGCTAGCAACTCAAGCATTATATTGATTAGGAGTAGAACAGGTGGACACCACCATCTCGTATCTTGAAATGCCTTCAGTTATTTCCCATTTAGTAGAGTGTTAGGCTACAGGTTTATCATAGATAGCCTTTATTATGGTGAGATGTAATACTTCTCTTGCTAGTTGTTGTTGTTGGGGGGGGCTTTTATTGTCAGTCTCGTTCTTCATCTTATTGAGATGATTTTTCTCCTTGAGTCTGTTTATGTTATGTTTTATTCAATTTCCTTATTTTAACCACTCTATGGGTCCCTCAGTGAAACCTACTTATCATTGTGTATGATCTTTTTCATGTGTGATGCTTGGTTTCTCCTCCCTCCCCTAAGGAGTTAGGTTTGGTCTGTTTCCTACTTTACCCTGCCTCACTTTTCTGTTTTTCTGTGCTTTTCAGATGCTCTGTCACCTCCTTTATTTTTTTTTTTTTGCCAGTCCTAGGGCTTGAACTCAGGACCAGGTCACTGTCCTACGCTTCTTTTTGCTCAAGGCTAGCACTCTACCACTTGAGCTACAGAAAAAGCCAGAAGTGGCTTTTTTACATGGTACTGAGAAACTGAACCCAGGACTTCATGCATGCTAGGCAAGCACTCTACCACTCAGTCACATTCCCAGCCCTGTTACCGCCTTCTTGACTCCCAATGTACTTCCTCTCTTGCCTTGAAATGTGGTCTCTCCTTTGTTACCCTGAGTCTTACTATTCATGGAGCTGCATAAAGCAACTTCTAATCTACCATCAACCATCTTATTGTGGATTTTTTTTTTGCATCTACAGCGTATCTCATTACTTGGAATTATTGATGGGCACTAAATTATTTCCCATTGGTTATCATACTTAATGCTTCCGCAAACAACTCTATCTGTGCCAGTTTATACTTGTACATATATAATTGTAAGATACTTTCCTGGATGTAAATTTTCAGGGTTAAAACGTGCTGTGTGTGTCATTTTGATTGACACTGAGAAATTTCCTATGTGGATTATTGCTATTTATACTCATGCCAGCCTTGTGTGAGAATTCCCCTCCTTGCTTCTTTCTGCTTCCTTGTGAGCTTATTAACCATTAAGTGAAGCAGACAGCTTTAGGGACAAAATTCTATGTTGGTATACCTTCAAGGTACCCTTTCCTTTTTATCAGCTAAAACTTTCTGGCGAAATCTGAGTACATTCAGTAGTGTTCCTGTCCACCATCTTTATGACAAGCAGAACATGTCCCAAAGTGTTTTTAGCCCTTTGAACCTGTCCTCCATGACCTTGATCTAGAGACACCCCCATGATGTGTTCACTGCCTTTCCTTCTTGAACTATGACTTTGAACTGAGCATGCTCAGGATGTGCCCATCCCTAAGGGAGTACTTTTCTCTATGAGGTGTTACATGTTTATGACCAAGCTTCCATTGTTCCTGGAGGGCACTGCTTTGGAAATCACTTGTATGCTCTCCTTACCTGTTACAGGTAATAAATTTCTCTTCACTCTCTTATTTATTGGCCATGTTTACTTTAGCTTTACAACCACCAAGATGGGAGACAATTACATTTTGTTACAAACTTGAGTACCTTTTTCTGTGTTTAAGATCCATCATAGTTCTCTGCACAGAAAAAAGATCAGATCGCCTCAGGGCTTCTGTAAATGAGAGTCAAAGAATTAGGACTTCTCCTAAGGAGGACTAGGAGGCAATGCACAGCTAGACAAGCAGGTGGAGTGGCCTCCCCTCATCCTGGACAACAAGGACCCACTTTGTTTCTGTGCCTCAAAGGGTCATATAGAGTGCCACCTTCAATCTGTGAATGCTGACCAAATGCCTGTGTTCCACCAAGCATATCCCTACAGATGAAAGAACGAAAGTCATTCAGAATTACATTATACTTGTAGAAATCCTTCTACCAACATTCCTATAGCTTTCTTTCTTTTTTATTGTGAAAATACTGTACAGAGGGGTTACAATTACATGGGCAAGATAATGAATACATTTCTTATCAAGCATTGTAGCCTCCTCCTTTGTTTCCCCTTCCCATCCCAGCCTCCCCCCATCCCCCCACCCAACCCTCCTCCCCCTATATCTTTCTTTTTAAAATGGGTATTGATGGTCAATTATAGCATCATTAGCCATAATTAAATTACTATTTTTTTTTCAAATTTTCCTTGGAGACTATGTTTCTACATATAGAACCCTAATGTTTTGGGTATTTTTTCCTACCACCTAAAAGCAGAAAATTCCTGATCTGTTCTAGTCCTCCAAGGACTTCTCCTATGTGAACACATTATGTTTTTCTATTGTCTTATTTCACTTGGCTGTTTGCTGTATAAATTAGAAGACCTAGGAAGAATTTTTCGCATGACATCTGGTTGATCCCCTGGGACCCATACTGGACAGGCATTATCAATCTTTCCTACTTTAAACATTTCCAAAGAAAAATGTTTTGTTTCTTGATAATTATTCCATACCAGTACTTATAATCTACTTATTGAAGTAATTTCTACCACCTACCACCTAGCATCTGAAAATGATCTCACTGACCATCACCAAGATAATGTGATGTTGACTATTGTAATTTTTTATTCAGTTCTCTTGAACTAGTCAGATTCCTAGTATAATTAACTTGTAGCTTTTTTTTTTTTGTCGGTCATGGGGCTTGAACTCTGGGCCTAGGCGCTGTCCCTCAGATCTTCAGCTCAATGCTAATGCTCTACCACTTGAGCCACAGCATCACTTCTGGTTTTCTGGTGGCTTACTGGAGATAAGAGTCTCACAGACTTTCTTGCCTGGGCTGGCTTTGAACTGTGATCCTCAGATCTCAGCCTCCTGAGTAGCTAGGATTACAGGTGTGAGCCACTGGCCCCCAGCTAATTTGTAGCTTTGATTCCCCCCCAACGCCCCCTCCCCCAGTCCTGGGGATTGAACTCAGTGTCTGAGCACTGTCCCTAAGCTTTTTCATTTAAAGTGGGTACTCTACCACTTGAGCTATGCTTGAGCTTCTGATTTTTACTGGTTAACTGAAGATAAAACTTTCTCATGTAGGTGCCTCACACATGTAATCCTAGCTACTCAGGAGGCTGAGATCTAAGGATCACAGTTCAAAGCCAGCCCAGGCAGAAAAGTCTGAGACTCTGATCTCTAATAAACCATCAGAAACTGAAAGTGATTCTGTGGCTCAAGTGGTAGAGCACTAATCTTGAGCTGAAGAGCCCAGGGACAGTGCCCAGGCCCAGAGTTCAAGCCCCACACCGAAAAAAAAATTTTTTTTTGACTCCACAATTGCTCTTTTCAGAATATTTTGCTCAAATATTTGTGAAATTAACCACATCTCAGGGTAGTTTAAGTATCTCTGAGACTATTTGAGCTTTAGGAGGCACTTTTTGTCTAAAGCTTTTTGAGTGTCTTTTATATAAATCTATGTGTGTGTGTGTATATATTTTTTTAACTAAGTGCATTTTAATATACATTCATTATACTGTGCTCCTATAGTGATCTCAAGGTTGAAAGATAACCTAAGAATATTTTCACTGGAAGTAATTATGATGAAAAATATGATGAAACTAGTCAGGTGCAGGTGGTTAACTCCTGTAATCCTACTACTCAGGAGGCTGAAATCTCAGGATCACTCTTTTTTTTTGGGTCCGGTCATGGGGCCTGAACTCTGGGCCTGAGTGCTGTCCCTCAGCTCTTCAGCTCAAGGCTAGCGCTCTACCACTTGAGCCACAGCACCACTTCCGGCTTTTTTCTTTTTGCTTATGTGGTGTTGAGGAATCGAACCCAGGGCCTTGAGCATGCAAGGCAAACGCTCTACCACTGAGCCACCTTCCCAGCCCCTCAGGATCACTCTTCAAAGCCAGCCCAGCAAGAATGCTAGCCTTGAGCTAAAGTTGCTCAGGGACTGTCACCAGGCACATAGTTCAAGTCTTAGAACCAGCAAAAAAGAAGAAGGAGGAGGAGGAGGAGGAGGAGGAGGAGGAGGAGAGCAAAGAAAGAAATTTGATAAAACTCATGTTATTGTTTGCCTTCCTTTTTTATTACTTACACCTTGGGAAAATTGGATCCAATCTACAGAATGATTTAGCTTTGTTGTTTTATATGACTTCTAGTTTTTTCTTTTCTTTAGGAGAGGATACTGAGGAGGCTGTCTTAGGAAAGTAATTTATTTTTAGGCAAATTGGAATGTCAACTATGTTAATAGAGGCCTGGGAATCTCACTGGTAGACCAGATGGAGAAGCAAGACACCCCCAAGAGAAGGACTTTCACAAGGGTGGTGGAGTGGGTCAACTTCTTCCCTAGTTGCCCCTGCAGGAGGAAGCCCACATTCCTCCCTGACTAGAAAGGTCTGAAGATGCCCGACCAAACCCTATTCTTCTTGTAGGATCTCTTATCATAGGGCCAAAGGGAAAAAGCTACTGAATGACATCAGAGCCTTCAAAATGCACCCGACATGCAAGGCCGAGCCCTGCTGTGTGTAGAGAGAGGGTTGGCAGCTCCAGAGGTGAAAGAAGACAACACCTGGGCAGGGCGAGCAGATGTATGGAGCAATGAGACTCAGAGCAGGGGCCTGGGGTCCTGAGAGGAAGGGGAAGATTTTAGAGAAACAAAAGCAGTTCATGAGGAGGCAAGGGGATGCATCTGTACCACCACCAACCAGGCCCCCCAGACAAGGAGACCCTGCCTCTGGTGTAGAGAGGAAGATAGGTAGATACATGCTTTACCACGCTCCACCACGCCCCATCCCCAGCTGAGCTCCCTACCCTCAACCTTCAAGTAAGAAATACAATTTCCTGCTGAGAGCAAGTAGCTCATGCCTATAATCCTAGCTAATCCAGGCTGAGATCTGAGGATCAAGTTCCACAGCCCATCTGGGCAGGGAAGTCCATGAGACTCTTTTTTTTTGCTGGTCCTGAACTCAAGGCTTGGGCACTGTTCCTGAGCCTCTCTATGCTCAAGTCTAGGGCTCTACCACTTGAGCCACAGCACCATTTCCAGCTTTTTCTGTTGATGTGGTCCTGAGAAGCGAACCCAGGGCTTCATGCATGCAAGGCAAGCACTCTACCACTAAGTCACCAGTCCATGAGACTCTTACCTCTAAGTAATCACCAAAAAGGTAAAAGTGGAGCTGTGGCTCAAGAGGTAGGGTACTGGTCTTGAGCAAAAAACACAAAAAAACAAAAACCAGGGACAATGTCCAGGCCCTGAGTTCTAACACAAAAACAAAACAAACAGAAACTTATTCTCCCTCAGGTCTGCAGGCTGAATGTGTAAAACCAATAGGCAATCTCTCTGTGGGCTCTTAGGGAAAATTGTATTTTTTTTCTTTTATCTTAGCTTCTAGGGTTTATGGGAGATATTTGGTGATTGGGTCCTCATCTCTGTGTGCCTCCATCCTTCCTTCCCTTTGGACCTGTCTATCTCCTCTCTTTTTTCACCAGTCCTAGGCCTTGAACTCTGAGCCTGGGCACTGAGGCTAGCACTCTACCACTTGAGCCACAGCATCACTTCCAGCCTTTTCTGAGTAGTTTATTGGAGATAAGAGTTTCATGGATTTTTCTGCCTATGCTGGCTTCAAACCAGATCCTCAGATCTCAGCCTCCTGAGTAGCTAGGTTTACAGGCGTGAGCCACCAGCACCTGGACGATCTAAGGATCACTGGTCATATTGGATTAGATCTATCCTGAGAAGGACTTCAACTCCATTATAACTGTAAAGACTACAGATGTTAAAGCTGGAATCATGGCTCAGCCATGAAGCAACTGTCTAGCAATCACAAAACCCTGTGTTCAAACTCGAGTACTGGTTAAAAAAAAAGCTGTAGATGTAATCTATATATACACCGTCTCATGGACTTTATGCTGGGCTGGCTTTGCATTGTGATCCTCAGATCTCAGCCTCCTGAGTAGCTAGGATTACAGGCATGAGCCACTGGTGCCTAGCTTCCTCCTGAAAATTCTGACACAGTACTACTGCACAGTAAGTGCTGTTTCTTCAGTGGCCATGGGGCTGGACTGGTTGCTGAGCTCATTGCCACTGCTGGCATTAGAGATGTGCTGGCACCAGGCTTCACTAGCTGGAGTGAAGATCAACACTGAACTCCTGAAATGCATCTCCTGCCTAAACGTGGATCATTTTCATATCATCATAAAGCTAAAACAGCAAGCCAAATCATCATATGCTGGACACAGTCTTACTCATAGGGTCCAGGAGCCAGGATTTCATCTGTTTTTGGTTGGCGGGTGGAATTCAACTCAAACAAAAGGATTTCTGGGAACCTTTAATGTGTACCAGCCCTGGCTCCATCTTCCATCCTGGCTCTGCCCTCGCCTTTGCATCCTGCCATTCCCAGGAGTGAAAAAGCCAATCAGAGCTAGTGTTTCTTTGTACTGTCAAGAGAGTTCTAATTAATATGCTAGGCATAATCTAACACCATTATTGTTTATTCTTATCACATATGAGTCATGATGCAGCTTTTACAGTTTTTCACCAAATGAAAGAAAGGACAGAGAAAAAATAAACTATGAAAACAATGTAGCAAGATGCAGGCTTCTCGATGTTCTGCTTGTGTCGGTTTAATGGTACCTGTTCTACTGGCTCTGGTTTTTGGTGGTGGTAGTGGTGGTTGTGGGACTTGAACTCTGAGCCTTGGTACTGTCTTGGAGCTCTTCAGCTCAAGGCTAGTGCTCTAACACTTGAGCCACAGCACCACTTCCGGTTTTCTGGTGGTTAATTGGAGATAAGAATCTCATGGACTTTGCTGCCCAGGCTAGCTTTGAACCGTGATCCTCAGATCTCAGCCTCCTGGGTAGCTAGGGTTACAGGTGTTAGCCGGGGGCACCAGGCTGCTGTGGTCTTTTAACACAGCATTTCCTAACCTGCATGGTGTAAAATAGCATGTCATAAAGAAAAAAAAATTGTTCCAGAGAGATTAATAAATTTTAAATCTATTTTTCATAAAATATATTATGGATAAGGAAATTGAGAACTGGAGAGGCTCAATTTGTCCAATGGGCCAAGAACAGCCAGCTTGAACCAGCTACCAGAGCTTCACGTCTACAATAATAGCTACTCAGGAGGCAGAAATCAGAGGCTTAAAGTGTGAAGTCAGCCTAGGCAGACAAACCCAAGAGACTGTCATCCCTGAGTAGCTAGCAAAAAAATCAGGAAGTGGTAGAGCACTACTAGCCTTGAGCAAAAGAGCCAAGTGAGACCATGAGTATCTAAGACCAAGCTCCAGTACTGCCCCCCCCCACCATGCATGTGCGTGCACACACACATACACACACCTAGGCACACACACACGTGTGAGCTTGCGCACACCATGAATAAATTCTGACAATCACAGTCACTGAGATAAAATATTGATATATTACTTTAGGATATCTACTGATGAAATTATCTGGAGTTTTTTTTTTGGGGGGGGGGTGAAAGGGTCAGTCATGGGGCTTGAACTCAGGGCTTTTTTTTCTTTTTCTTTTTCTCAAGGCTAGTGCTCTACTACTTTGAGCCACAGCTCCACTTCCAGTTTTCTGGTGGTTAATTGGAGATAAGAGTCCTATGGACTTTCTTACCCAGGCTGGCTTTGAACTGTGATCCTCAGGCCTCAGCCTCCTGAGTAGTTAGGATTATAGGTGTAAACCACTGGCATATGGCAAAATGACATTTTTGAGAAGACCAGGGGATTCATTATGGCTTGGGGACTGTGAGTCCAATAATTGTTAATTTTGTTAGGTACAATAAATGGTGTCAGCCGGGCACTGGTGGCTCACGCCTGTAATCCTAGCTACTCAGGAGGTTGAGATCTGAGGACTGCAGTTCAAAGCCAGCCCGGGCAGGAGAGACCGTGAGACTCCTATCTCCAATAAACCACCAGAAAACTGGAAGTGGCGCTGTAGCTCAAGTGGTAGAGCGCTCGCCTTGAGCTGAAGAGCTGAGGGACAGCGCCCAGGCCCAGAGTTCAAGCCCCCCAGCCGACAAAAAAAAAAAATGGTGTCGTGGGCATGTAATAGCCTGCCCATAATTTTTACAGTTACAGAAGTGAAATGACAAGAAATCTGAAGTGTACTTTACAATACTACAGCAAAAAAGAAAACAAAAAGAAAATGTGATAATACCTTCATGGTAACATGCTACAGTTTTTTTTTTCTTTTCCATTGGGCTTGAACTCAGGGCCTGGGCGCCAATCCCTGAGCTCTTTGGCTTAAGGCTAGTTCTCTACCAATTGGAGCCACAGCCCCATTTCTAGTTTTCTGGTGATTAATTGGAGATGAGTCTCACAGGGACTTCTGCCCAGCCTGGCTCTGAACTGGAACTTCAGATCTCAGCCACTGTGGCTTTATGCTAGGCTTGTTTCATAAGAGTTTGACTATTTTTTTCCATTTGTATTTGAAAGTGTTTATTGCAAATTTTTAAAAAAAAGTGTCAGTAAAAGGCTAGTAGTAATTGCCAGGTGATAACATGTTTTAATCTTGTGATAATGTAAACTGAAACATTCTCGTCCCATTACACCATTCCAAATGAGCACTCGCATTGCTCTTAGGACATAGTCTTTTTTTTTTTTTTTTCTGTCAGTTGTGGGGCTTGAATTCTGGGCCTGAGTGCTGTCCCTCAGCATTTCAGCCTAAGTCTAGTATGCTACCACATGAGCTACAGCGCTACTTCCGGTTTTCTGGTGGTTCATTGGAGATAAGAGTTTCACAGACTTTCCTGCCTGGGCTGGCTTTGAACCATGATCCTTAGATCTCAGCCTCCTGAGTAGCTAGGATTACAGGCGTGAGCCACCGGCGCCCGGCAGAACACAGTCTTATTTGCTAGTCTTGAAAGTGAATCCCAGACATGATATCATTTTGCATCTTCATCTTTCAAAATGGTTTGTTCCCAGTATTTGGGGATTAGGAGTTGCTGGACTGACATAAGATGATCAGTACAAGAAGTATAAAGGCTATAGAGAAGAGCCACCATGTTGCAGCTTGTTTTGTTTCTCTGTGCTGGTAGTAGGGATTGAACCTAGATCTTGAAGCTTGCTGGGCTTGCTTCTCACTCACTTGGTGCTCTGTCTCTGGAGCCACACCTCCATCTCTGCTTTTTCCTGGTTGTTTTGGAGATGAAGTCTTGCTGTCTTTTCTGTCTAGGCTGGCTTTGAACCTTGATCCTCTAGGTCTTAGGCTTCTGAGTAGCTAAGATTACAGATATTAGCCATCAGTGTCTGCTCTATTTTGACTCTTTACCTCCACTTTCTTCATGGGGAGCAGACAATGTTTCTCTCTTTTCTCCATTTTTTCCTACCTTTTCCTGTTTTACTAAAATAAATGCTCATTAAAACTTTACCACGATTGTTTGCCCAAATCAATAACAAAACGAAAAGTACTAGCTTTATGGAGCTATCATTCTGAGGCTGGAGGGTAATAAGCTAACAAAGGAATAGACACAAACTTATCAGGCAGCAAGAAGTGCTAATAAGATAGATAAAGTTTGGTAAAAGGACTGTGAATGATAGAACAGGGTGCTAATTTACAGTCTTGTGTGTGATGGTAAATTTTATGTAGAAACTTGACTGGGCCAAGGGTGCCCAGATATTTAGTCAGACATTTTTCTGGGGATTTCTGTGAGAGCATTTTTTTTTGTTTGACTTTAATACTGAAATTCATAGTCTGAGTTAAGCAGGATGATGGCCAAAGAGAAGAGACTGGCTCTCCCTCAATGAGAGAGAGAGCCTCCTCCTGCCAGCCTGCACGCTGGGACCTTGGCTTTTTCCTACCTTCAGATTCAAAGGGAAACATCAGCTCTCCTGAGACTCCAGCCTCCTAGCCTTTATCCTACAGGATGCCATTAGTGCTCCTGGGTCTCTAGCTTACCACTCACCCTGCAGATACTGAGCCTGGAAATAGCCATAATAGTATGAACCAGTTTCTAACTATTGTCCTTTTTCTCTCTCCACCTCCTGTTGGCTGTTTCTCTGGAGAAGACTGACTACCACAAAGGCGAAGAAACCCTTCTGTGATACAGCGTTGTCAGGGCAGAGATCTGAACATGAAGGAACAAAGCAAGTAGCTGCCTGAAATATCCCACACTGAGAAAATGCCACGTGTTCCCAAGACTGGAGAGGGGAGTACCCCTCATGGGGCACCCTTGTTTCTAGGAGACTCAGGATGCAATAAAAATATCTGCACTTAGGCAGGAATTTGGCTCAGTGGTAGTGTGCTTGCCCAGCATGCATGAAGCCCTGGATTCGATTCCTTAGTACCACATAAACAGAAAAAATTCTGAAGTGGTGCTGTGGCTCAAGTGGTAGAGTGCTAGCTTTGAGCAAAAGAAGCTCAGAGACAGTGCCCAGGCCCTGTTCAAGCTCCATGACAGGCTAAATAAATAAGTAAATAAAATGTCTGCATTTTACTGGGTGCTAGTGGCTCATACTGTAATCCAGCTACTCAGGAGGCTGAGATCTGAGGACTGTAGTTTCAAACCTGACCTTGCAAGAAATCCTGTGAGACTCTTATCTCTAATAAGCTACCCCCCCCAAAAAAAAAGCCAGAAGTCATGTTGTGGCTCAAGTGATAGAACACTAACCTTGAGCAAAAGGAGCTCAGGGACAGCACCCAGGCCCAGAGTTCAAGCCCCAGGACCTGGGGAAAACAAAATCTGCCTTCATGACTCTAACTTCCACAGCTGTGTGCCTTACCATACCTAATTAAAACAAATCCAAGGTACCTTTTTATGTTTTTGTTTGTTTTTGCCGGTCCTGGGCTTGAACTCAGGTCTAGACACTGGCCCTGAACTTCTTTTGCTCAAGGCTAGCACCCTACCACTTCCAGGGTTTTCTGTGTATGTGGTGCTGAGGAATCGAACCCAGGGCTTCATGCATGCGAAGCAAGTACTCTACCACTGAGCCACCTTCCCAGCTCCCAAGGTATATTTTTAAATACTGTTTCCTCCCGGTGCCCAGGGCTCACACCTGTAATCCTAGCTGAGATCTGAGAATCTCGGTTCAAAGCCAGCCCAAGCAGGAAAGTCCGTGAGACTCTTATCTCCAATAAACCACTAGAAAACTGGAAGTGGCACTGTGGCTCAAGCGGTAGAGTGTTAGCCTTGAGCTGAAGAGCTGAGGACAGCGCCCAAGCCCCAGGACCAACAAAAAAAACCCCAAAAAACAAAAAACACTGTTTCTTCTTATTGTTTTGGGCCAATGTTCTAAACTGTCACCATCATTTGCCACTTTTACATCATATTCCATTCTTTCTATTCTGTTCTCTTCTGCTTTATCTATTCTTCTGCTCGATTGTGTTCCATTCCTTGCCATTTTGTTACTCTATTCTATTCTTCGGTTCTACTTTATACCATTCTATTCCATTTCATTCCTTTCCAGTCTTTTATTTCTTTCTGCCATTTTATTCTATTCCATTCCATTGTGTCTGTTCTTCGATTCTATTCTTCTGTTCCATTTTATTCTATGCTAGTCTATTTCATTCCACTCTCTTCCATTTTATTCTATTTTTCTGTTTTATTTTATTCCACTCCATTCTGTCTGTTCTTCTAATCTGTTCCATTCCATCCCATTTTGTTCCCATCCATTCATTCCATTCCACTCTACCCAATTCTATCTGAATCTACAGAACTTCTCCCTCCCTCCTCTGTGTGACCTGCGCAGTTGACCGTGTTCCAGTCCATCTCCTTTCACCCACTATGGAGGAGTCATGGGAGTCCTGTGACTCCCCCAGAGGTCTCCACAATTAATGTACCATTGTATAACCCAGTGGGCCAATTTACTTCAACTTCTCTATAATCTCCTCATTACAATCTTCACAATCTCCTCTTTATCTCTGTCTCTGTCCCTCTCTCTGTCTCTGTCTCTCTCTCATGCACCAGGGTTTGAATTCAGGGCTCCTAGCTCTCACTGGGCTGCTGCTGTCCCATTTGAGCCATGCCTCCAGTCTAGCATTTTGCTGATTAATTGGAGGTGGAGTCTATTGGAATTTTCTACCTGGTCTGGCTTTGTTTTTTGTTTTTGTTTTTGTTTGTTTGTTTTTTTATTTTGGGGGGATCCGGTCCTGGGGCCTGAACTCTGGGCCTGGGCGCTGTCCCTCAGCTCTGCAGCTCAAGGAGAGCGCTCTACCACTTGAGCCACAGCGCCACTTCCGGCCTTTTTTTAAATCTGCTTATGTGGTGCTGAGGAATCAAACCCAGGGCCTCATGTATGCAAGGCAAGCGCTCTACCACTGAGCCACCTTCCCAGCCCTACCTGGTCTGGCTTTGAACTATAGTCTTCCTTTGTCAGCCTTTGGGGTAGTTGGGATTACAGGAATGGATCACCAGTGTGTGACACAATCTTTTCTAAAAAATATTTTATTATTATTATGATGATGATGATGATTATAAAGGTGAGGTACAGAGGGTTACAGTACCTAAATCAGGTAAAGAGTGCATTTCTTTTTGGACAGTGTCACTCCTTCCCTTGCTCTTTCAATCCTTTGTCTTATAACATGAAAAATAATGTCATTTGCCTGGTGTAGTCGGGAACAGAGGCCCCTTATCTCACCTACCATCACCAGAGGTCACTTTAATGAAAGCAAAGGGGATTGGTTTGGTATGACATGAGGGGACAATCCAATGGCCTGTGGTTAGCGTTTTCTAAATGCTGTAAGGAACATTGGTCCGTGAATGCATCTATAGGTTTTGGAATTTTACCTTATTCCTTGTTAAAGAAATGCGATTTGGGGCTGGGAAGGTGGCTCAGTGGTAGAGTGCTTTCCTAGCACACATGAAGCCCTGGGTTTGATTCCTCAGTACCACATGAACAGAAAAGGCTGTAAGTGATGCTGTGGCTCAAGTGGTAGAGTGCTAGCCTTGAGCAAAAGAAGCTCAGGCCCAGTGCCCAGGCCTGAGTTCAAGCCCCAGGACTGGCACAAAAAAAGAAATGCAGGGGCTGGGAAGGTGGCCCAGTGGTAGAGCGCTTGCCTTGCATGCCTGAGGCCCTGGGTTCGATTCCTCAGCACCACATAAGCAAAAAGAAAAAAGCCGGAAGTGGCGCTGTGGCTCAAGTGGTAGAGCGCTAGCCTTGAGCTGAAGAGCTGAGTGACAGCACCCAGGCCCAGAGTTCAGGCCCCACGACCAAACCCCCCCCAAAAAAAGAAACCTAGAGGTGTAATTATTGATAAATCATGACATAACATTGTCGGTGTCAAACATTGGGGTCTGTGTACTTACTAGCTCAAATCATGAGGACTGCCTATATTTTAGAGAACTTGAAAGGGGAAAAAAAGCCTCTTAGAATTGAATCTTTATCTTGTTAAATGAAAATATAAAAATAGTATCAAAACTATTTTGAAAAAGTTTTGTTTTTTCAGCTTCTACTCCCACTTTAATTGAAGTGGAATATTTTAACATTTTCCATGTTTCTTAAATTAGAATATGAAAGTGTTAAAGCATGCTTTTATGAAAGCAATGAATGTTACATTTAAAAATAAAATTAGTCTCTAAAATAATTTGAGAAGCTGGGTTTGGTGGGGCACTACTATAATCCTAGTACTTGGGAAAGAGGCTGAGGTAGGAAGATTGCAAATTCTAGGCTAGCTGGAGCTACATGGTAACTCTTTGTTTCAAAAATCAATAAATGAGCCCTGGTGGCTCATGCCTGTAATCCTAGCTACTCAGGAGGCTGAGATCTGAGGATCGTGGTTCAAAGCCAGCCCAGGCAGGAAAATCCATGAGACTCTTATCTCCAATTAACCACCAGAAAACTAGAAGTGGCACTGTGGCTCAAGTGGTAACATGTTGGCCTTGAGCTGAAGAGCTCAGGCATAGCACCCAGACCCAGAGTTCAAGCCCCTCAACTGACAAAACAAGGAGGAGGAGGAGGAGCAGGAGGAGGAGGAGGAAGAGGAAGAGGAGGAGGAAGAAGAGGAGGAGGAGGAGGAGGAGCTTTATACATCAGGCACTGGTGGTTCATGTTAGTAATCCTAGCTACTAAGGATCACAGTTTGAAGCCAGTCCTGGCAAAAAAAATTCCATGAGACTCATATCTCCTATTAGACATCTGAAAGCAGAAAGTGGGGATGTGGTTCAAGTGGTAGAGTGCCAGCCTGGAGTGGAAAAGACAATCAATAGTGAGTTCTTCAGTTCAAGTCCCAATATACACATACAAGCAGACACACACAGATACATATAGACACACACACACAGATTTATGTTATGGATATTCCAGCTTTTATGTATCCTAGGATGACCTTTTTGTGTTTTCTCAGCACAAAAAAGAAACATCAAAATGTATCACTGAAGCTGGGCAGTGCTGACTCATGCCTGTAATCCTAGCTACTCACGAGGCTGAGATCTGAGAATTGCAGTTCAAAGCCAGCCCAGGCAGGAAAGACTGTGAAACTCTTATCTCCAATAAGCTACTGGAAAAACAAAAACAAAAAACAACACACACACACACACACACACACAAATCCCAGAAGCACACCTTGGCTCAAGTAGTAGAGTGCTAGCCTCAGCCAAAAAATAAATAAAAAATTAAAAAATAGCCTTTTAAGATTTGTTATTCCGGTGCCCTGCATCTTATATATACATTTTTCTAATTTGGGGAGGAGAAGGATCTCTGTGGCTGAAGTGGTAGAGCACTAGCCTTGAGCTGAAGAGCTGAGGGACAGTTCCCAGGCCCAGAGTTCAAGCCTCACGACCAACAACAACAACAAAGATTTGTTAACAGCCATGTGTCAGTGGCTCACACCTGTCATCCTAACTACTCAGGAGGTTGAGATCTGAAGATCGCAGTTCAAAGCCGGCCTAGGCAGGAAAGGCCATGAGACTTATTTCCAATTAGCTATCAGAAGAGGTATGTGGCTCAAGTGGTAGAGCACAAGCTTTGAGCTGAAGAGCTCAGGGATAGCTCCCAGGCCCAGAGTTCAAGCCCCACTGACCAAAAAGATAGATAGATAGATACATACATACATACATACATAGAGTTGTTAGCTCAGGAAGAAAAATGAAATTAGCAATTTCTTTTTCTATTTGGATCTTGTGTTCCCTACCTCGCTGTTCTAAAACAAGGAAACTGCAGACTCAGTGAGGACAGAAGCCAGAGGGACTTCAAGTGCCATTTCCATAGCAGTCACTTAGAGGAGGGCTGCCACTGGCCCAGAGAGAAAGACAGCTCACAAACACTAACTAGGGCACGGCATCCACGCAAGAACACCAAGAGCAAAAATCAGCCCCAAAACACAAATACTGACCTAATTCCAGGGCAAGTCGATCATAAAAACCAGAGAAAACCAGATTGATATTCAGATGAGTCACAATGAAAACAATGGCTATTTTTTAAGGAGAAAAGGACATTAAATATTTAAAAACCACATGATTTAGGAACAGATGGATTCTGTTGTGGGAAATGCATATTTACTTGTTTGTAGAGGCTGGTGGGATTCTCGCCAAGCTAGATTTTTTTTTGTTTTGTTTGTTCTAAGTGATTTATTTATTTATTTTGTTGGTCATGGGGTTTGAACTCAGGGCCTGGGCACTGTTCCTGAGCTGTTTTTCACTCAAGGTTAGTGTTCTACCACTTTGAGCCACACATCCACTTCTGGTTTTCTGGTGGTTAATTGGAGATTAACAGGGACTTTTCTGCCTTGGCTGGATCCTCAGATTTCAGCCCCCTGAGTAGCTAGGATTACAGGTGTGAGCCACCAGTGCTTGGCTCTAATCTTACATCTACTACTTTGAGCTACAGCTCCACTGCCAGTTTTCTGATAGTTGGAGTTAAGAGTCACAAAGACCAGCCTGCCCAGGTTGGCTTTGAATTGGGATCCTAAGATCCCAGTCTACTGTAGCTAGGATTACAGGTATAAGCCACTGGCACCTGGCCATTTCATTTTCAAAGACAGCAAATTTCCAACATACACAGACATTAAAAGGATAATATAAAATTACACTCTCTCAGCCAACTTCAGTACTTACCAAATCTTTTGATGGTTCTGCTTCTATCTCACACATCTCTTTCCACGTACACACAATTGGTATTATTTTGAATAAAGTCCTAGCTATTGCATAGTTACACCACATGACTCAGTTTGGGGATTTAGTCACAGTGTCATTGTTTTAACTAGAAAACATACTCAGTTCTCTTCCAAGGTGTCATATTGTGGACAGCTGGTTTGTTTGAAGCAGGATCCAAACAAAGACCGGACATTGCCCTTCATTGATGTATCTCTTGTGTCTTTCTTTTTTTTTCTTGGTGCCAGTTCTGGGGCTTGAACTCAGGGCCTGGGCACTGTCCCTCAGCTCTTCAGCTCAAGGCGAGTACTCTACCACTTGAGCCATAGCTCCACTTCCAGTTTTCTGGTGGTTTACTGGAGATAAAGAGTTTCACGGCCTTTCCTGCCCAGGCTGGCTTTGAACCATGATCCTCAGATATCAGCCTCCTGACTAGCTAGGATTAAGGCGTGAGCCCCTGGTGCCTGACTGTGCCTGAGCTTTTGTGCTCAAGGCTAGTACTTTACCCCTTGAACCATTCCTCCACTCCTGGCTATTTTGGGCAGTTAATTGGAGATTAACTAGGATTATAGGCCTGAGCCACCAGCTCTGGACTTGTTCTTTCTGTCATTCAGATGACACCTCTGTCCCTTTGGTGGGGTGCTGGCTCTGCATTTGGATGAAGAACTCGGCCTGTCCCAGACCTTAGTGTGTGCATGCACACGGACACATACATGGACACATACACACATACACACAGACACACAGAACATGCTTCTCGCCATCCAGCTGCCCTCCCTGGGGACTCAGAAGGATACAGGTGACAGCCTGTGCCCCCAGCACACTGACATCTTGTTGCCCTTGCCCAGAAGGGGAAGGTCTACCTTCTAAAAGGGAAGGTCTACCTTCTAAGCAGCCTGTGGTTCCCCCCTATATGCTTCCCCCTACCTTCCCCCCATACCTCGTAGTCTCAAGGAGACACAGGACAAGCTGGCAAGGAAACCAGAAAGCATCTGAAATTGAAGCCAGAGTAGCGAATTAAGATGAAATCACTAGCCAGGTGTCAGTGGCTCACGCCTGTAATCCTAGCTACTCAGGAGGCTGAGATCTGAGGATCATGGATCAAAACCAGCCCAGGCAGGAAAATCCATGAGACTCTTATCTCCAATTAACCACCAGAAAACCGGAAGTGGCACTGTGGCTCAAGTGGTAGAGCACTCACCTTGAGCTGAAGAGCTGAGGGACAGCACCCAGGCCCAGAGTTCAAGCCCCACAACCAACAACAAGAACAACAACAAAAAAGATGAAAGTCACTAAAAGAAACAAATATTTAAGAAGGGGGCAGAGGGGGAGAATGCAGGCAAGAATTCATTATCTATCCCTCGAAATCAAGACATGTGAGGGAAGGGGTGGGTGAGAAGGGATGGGATTGTGGCAGGGGTAACACAGATCCACACGGATTGTCTTCCTATACCACTTTGTGAAATGGCAACTCCTCTGGACAACTACTTAAAGAGAATTTTTATTTAAATTACAAAAAAGAACCTAAAAAAAGAAATAAGTAGTGTGTGTGTGTGTGTGTGTGTGTGTGTGTGTGTGTGTAAGAATATCCCAGATTAACAGCGGTGCTCCCTTGGGAGTTGTCCTTGGCAGTGGGACTTTCTTCCCCTTCCCTTGAAGAGAAACCACACCTAGCGACTAAAATAATCTTTTAGAATGGCAAAAGTTAACATTAATCCTTTCCAGCAAGTCCAGGCATCCAGCACTCCCTGTTCTTTAGATGTGAGGCCGGTTTCCCGTCCTTGATTGGAGCCTGGCTCAGTAATCCTTTGACCTGGAGAGGAATGCTGGGGGTCACAGGGGTCACCAGATTCCTAGATTGGAAAGTCAGGCCTGGCCAGGTCTCTTGGGAAGGGTGATGATATCAGAATAGGAATGAACCCAGTGACCCCTTCTCTGGGGAAAGTTCAAACTGAACCCTTCCCCCAGGGTAGATGGCCCTCCATTTGAACCTTCAGTTCCACCTGCAGTACCTCAGGGCAGGCTTTCATCTTTTCTTTTGTCTGTAGGTCATAGGGCTTGAACTCTGGCCTGGGTGCCATTCCTGAGCCTCTTTTGCTCAAGGCTGGCATTCTACCACTTGAGCCACAGCACCATTTGCGGCTTTTTCTGTGTATGTTGTACTGAGGAATCGAACCCAGGGACTCATGCATGCTAGGCAAGCATTCTACCACTGAGCCACCTTCCCAGCCCTTATTATTATTTTTTTTTAGACAGGGTCTTGCTATGTAACTCAGACTGACCTCAAATTTATGACCTTTCTACCCTCTGTTCTATTTCAAAATATTTCATTTTTTTTATGATGAAGTTTTCTTTTTGCAGTGACATGGGGTAATACTGCTAGGGTGAGCAGAACTCCCCCCAAAATTCCAGGGTTCACTCACTTTCAGAGAAATCCTTAGGAGCTGAGCCGTAGGTGTGAGCTGAGAGCTTATTTTATTACTTATTAGCATACATTAGTTGTATAGGGGGTTCACCGTAATATTTCCACACATGCTACCAATATATATATCAATCTTTCCATCTCACCTTCCCCCCCAAGTTTTTTTTTTTTTATGCCAGTTCTAGGGCTTGAACTCAGGACCTGGATGATGCCCCTGAGCTTTTTTGCTCAAGGCTCCTACTCTACCACTTTGAACCACAACTCCACTTCCTGTCCCTGAGCTTTTGTGCTCATAGCTAGTGCTCTACCACTTGAACCTTAAATCCAGTTCTGGCTTTTTTGGATGACTAATGGTTCTCATCGACTTCCCTCAGATCTCTGAACCATGATCCTCAGATCCCAGCCTCTTGAGTAGCTAGGATTACAGGCGTAAGGCAACCATGAGGTCACTTTAACAGGCCTTTCTTTCTTTTCCTTTTTTCTTTCGTTCTTTCTTTCTTAATTTCTTCCATCTTCTCTTTCTCTCTCTTCATTTTTTTTTTTTTTTTTTTTGCGGTTGTGGAGCTTGAACTAAGGGCTTGGACGCTGTCCCTGAGCAATTTTGCTCAAGGTTAGTGCTCTACCATTTTGAACCACAGCACCCCTTCCAGTTAATTGGAACTAGTCTCAGGGCCTTTCCTGCCCCAGCTGGCTTTAATGATCCTCAGATCTCAGCCTCCTGAGTAGCTTGGATTACAGGCGTGGGACCTCGGTGCTGGCCTCACTACTTTTCTTAAATTCAACAGGTTTGATTGTTCTGTTCCCAAGCAGACAACACCATGTTGACCATACTGATCCATACTCACCTTCTTTAGCCCTCCCCTCACCCTTTTTGTTGTTGTTTTAAAGCATCCTTTGATTTCAAAACCCACAAATCTGGATTTGTTTTTTGTTTTTTTGTCGGTTGTGGGGCTTGAACTCTGGGCCTGAACACTTCCTTCAGCTCTTCAGCTCAAGGCTAGCGCTCTACCACTTGAGTCACTTCCAGTTTTCTGGTGGTTTATTAGAGATAAGTGCTTCACGGACTTTCCTGCCCCGGCTGGCTTTGAACCGCCTCAGATCTCAGCCTCCTGAATAGCTAGGATTACAGGCGTGAGTGACTGGTGCCCGGCTGGATTTGTTTTTTGCAAAAGAATCACACGTATTTTCCTACCTGCAATCAGATCATTGTCATCATCATCATCATCATCATCATCATCATCATCATCATCAGCAGCAGCAGCAGCAGCAGCAGCAGCAGCAGCAGCAAGCTGTTTCCATGTGCTGGAGACGCCTGGGGAACAGCCCAGCCACCCTGACTGTAGGGCTGAGCTCAGGTACCACCTTGCCTTGGCTCTCACCCTCCACAATTGCGGTTACACAGCCCAGCCTTTATTAGTAGATCTCTGCCTTTCTCTGCACCCCCCTCCTCTTGTCTCTCTTTCTTCCCTCCCCCCCTCCCTTCCTCCCCCCCCCTCTTCAGCTGCTTGGAAATCAGCTTCAGCTGTAAGCAACTTGAATAAACAAAAACATTGGAGGATTTTTTTTCCCTTTTCAACACCTGTGTATGAAACCTGCAACCCTTATTATTAAATAACCTTGTTGTGAGGAAAAGAATGATTTCATTCCAAAGCAGAAAAAGCACCTGAGTTTATTTGCTCCAAGATTGCCTGTCTGCACCGCGAATCCTTTTCTGCTCCCGGCTGGCTCAAGCCTGGCCATCGCGTGAGGCCTTGGCCCAGGGTCCTGAAGATTTCAAAGCGCACCTCGATGGCTCCATCCTAAGGCTGCAAGCGAGCCCCTAGCCACAAGAGGGCGCGAGCGAGGAGGAACCCCCACAGGTGGCTGGCTGGTGCCTGACAGGACGTTCTTCCTGGAAGCGCACCGGAGGCGGAGGCGCAAGACCTAGGCGCAGGGGGGCGCGTGTTTGGAGCATCGCCGCGGGTCCGGTGACAGCTCAGAGTTCTGCACCTGGTTGGGGATGATTCCTTCACCCAGAGACGTGCTCAG
The DNA here is from genome assembly GCF_000151885.1 of Dipodomys ordii. Taxonomy (NCBI): domain Eukaryota; kingdom Metazoa; phylum Chordata; class Mammalia; order Rodentia; family Heteromyidae; genus Dipodomys; species Dipodomys ordii. The sequence goes on from NW_012267281.1 coordinate 7,040,955, forward strand.
CCACACGGCCACTTTTCTACCCTTGCTGGCTTCAACCTATGATCCTCTGGACTTCAGTCTCCTGAGTTACTAGGATTACAGGTGTGAGCCCCTGGCACTAGTTGAAAACACGATCTGTAGTCCCCAGAAGATGGTTACAGGGAGACCAGAATATGGGTGATATCTGAACACTGTGTGTGTGTGTGTGTGTGTGTGTGTGTGTGTGTGTGTGCAGGCACGCTGGTACTACAGTTTGAACTCAGGACTTGGGTGCGGGTCTCTCTGCTTTTTTACTCAAGGCTGGTGCTCTCCCACTTGAGCCACAGCTCTATGTTGTTTTTTGCTGGTTAATTGGAGATAAGAGTCTCATGGACTTGGCTGCCCAGGCTGGCTGCTCAGATCTCGGCTTCCAGAGTAGCTTGATTTTGTTTTTGTCACAAAGTAGTGTCTCCCCTAAAAGCACACACATACAGGTCTACTCCTCGGGGGTCTAGTAAAACACATTGCCCTGCACGATCACACCTCATGACCAGCCCCCACACACTCGTGTGAGAAGACAGCATGCACACGTGTATCTATTTGGTCTCCATCATTCCCACCAGCATTTTTTTTTTCTGGTCCCAAGTCTTGAACTCAGGGTCTGGGCACTGTCCCTGAGCTCTCTTGCTCTACCACTTGAGCCGCAGTGACACTTCCAGCCTTTTCTGTGATTAATTGAAGAGTCTCACAGAGTTTTCTGCCCAGGTTGGCTTCAAACCGAGATCCTCAGATTTCAGCCAGGATTACAGGCATGAGCCACCAGCACCCGGCTCCACCGGGAAATCTTGTTGGCTTGACTAGCAGCATCTGGGGTGGACCTGAGCTTGGCTGCCATCTCTAGCATCAGGCCTACAGCAGTAGCAGAAGGCACTATCCCCTCCGATCCACCTCCCAGCCTCGCCACTGGCTCCTTCTCACTGCAAGTCCTCTCTCCTCTGCTGACCCCATGTCAGCCTGAAGCTGCAGATACCTGCCACGTGCCCAGGCTTGTCATGCTGAGTCCGTTGATTGAGCACCACCGAGCTCCCATCACCACCCTGCGGTGATGTCCGGCCGGCTCTGTGCTGGACTCTGCTCCACCTCCTTGCTGCGGATCCATCCTGCTCGCACCTCATGCGACAAGGCGGGGCTGGCAGTCCCCACAGGACAAAGCTTGAGCTTGGCTCCCGAAGTGCTGTGAGTTAAGTCCTCACGGTGGGATCCCAGAACTGAGTGTGAGCCCTCCCTGGACCCAGCCATTGTATTTACTGTTTTGGCAGTAATGGGGTTTGAACTCCAGGACTTGGGCTTACCAGCAGCGCCTCTACCCTGAGCCATACTCCCAGCCCTTTTTGTTGTTTATGCTTGGACCACGATCCTCCTGTTATTTCTTGCATGACTGATGTGTATCATTGTGCCCTCATGAACTTCTTGCTTGGGCTGGTTTTGAACCTGCCTTCCTGATCACTACTCTTCAGGCCTTCATGTCCGCTAGACCGAGTTACAAACTTGAACTGGGTCACTGCTTGGTCTCCATGCCTGTGCTGGCGTAGCACAGACCTAGGGTGCTTCTGCCTCAGTGCTCCACCTGCAGAACCTGCACGCATGCATGCTTTCCTTTGTGCGGTAGCACTGGGTCCTGCCTGCATGGACTCCCGTTTTCCAGTTCTTTCTAGTGTGCCTTCGGCTGGGGTCCTGGGTTACATCCATTTCACCCTTCATCCTGGGCCTAAGTCGTTAGAACGGGAGGCAGGCTGTGTGGACAGGTGGACGGGTGGCCACAGCTCTGAGTACCGCAGGGTGTGGTGGTGGGTGGCCCAGGTGGGCCTCACAGGGCTGGCCCTGCCCGTGGCTCCATTTGTGTGTTCCTGCAGTCCACTGGAGGAGCACACCGGCTTGCTCTGTGCAGGAGGGGAGCAAGTGCATTCAAGCTGGACACTGAGAACAAGGATGGCGGTCAAGTGCAGTGGTGATCGGAAATCCTGTCTTCATCACGAAGGCTCTTTCCATAGACACGGGGCACCTGCAGACAGCATATTTGCCATATGCTATGCGCACTCCTGCTCAAACAGTGTAGAGATGGCTCACATCTTCAGTTAGCTCCCTGACTAGTTACTTGTTTTCTTCTGGTACTGGGGCTTGAACTCTGGGCTTGGGCACTGTTCCTGAGCTGCTTTTTTGCTAGTGTTCTCCTACTTGAGGCAAAGCTCCATGTCTGCCTTTTAAAACAAAGGTAGTTAACTGGAGATGAGTCTCACACTTTCCTGCCCAGTCTGGCTTTGAATCGCAATCCTCAGATCTCAGCCTCCTGAGTAGCTGGGATTAGTCATGAGCCACCAGCACTTGGCTTGTCTAGCTTTTATTTTTTGGGTTGGTCATGGGGCTTGAACTCTGGGCCTGGGTGTTGTTCCTCAGCTCTTCAGTTCAAGGCGAGCGCTCTACCACTTGAGCCACAGCACCACTTCCAGTTTTCTGATCGTTTATTGGAGATTAGAGGTTCATGGACTTTCCTGCCAGGGCTGCCTTTGAACTGTGATCCTCAGATCTCAGCCTCCTGAATAGCTAGGATTACAGGCGTGAGCCACGGCCACCCGGCCTGTCTCTAGCTTTTTAAAGCAGAGATGCTCCTATACTGCCCTCTGAAGGTTCTCATATTTTTCTCTAGAAACAAATATTCAAACTAAAAATACCTAAAAATAAACGAATACCCAAACCTGAAAACCCACATATAAACTACTCAGAAAGCCAGCTGTTGCTCATTTTTATTAAAACAATAAAAAGCACTAGTGCTATTTTCAATATACTTACTGTGGGTTTGGCTATTTACCAATTTTATTATAATTCAAGAATGAAGTCTTAAAACATGTAATTAAAATATTTTTTCATACAGTTGAAGGTAAAATACCCCCCCCAATTTTTTTTTGTATCATCTCAGCAGAAGCAAGACAGATTTAAAATCATTTCCCTTCTGACTCCATGAATGAGAATTTTTGTAGGAGACCACCTGGTGAAGCAGGGGGAGGAATTCAGAACACAAGGTAACAAACAGGATGGCAGGAAAGTGGAAGGACGGAGGGAGGGGAGCAGAAGATGCCATCAGGAGGGAACACAGTCCTAGTGACAGAAGGAATTTCTAGCTGCAAGACAATCCCAAGCCTCTTGCAAGACTTAACGCCAGGATAGTGACGGCTCTGTCCTGGGGGCCGCCTCTGGAGAACCCCCAGGGAAGAGCAAGTGTTGGAGATGAGCTGCGGTTCTGAGACCAACATACTGAGGCCTGAAAACAAAGGACACTCGCAGGCCAAGGCAGCTCAAGACACTCACAGTCCGCCACAGAAGAGGTTGGGGGGGGGGGGCTATTCAGGTAACAAGGAGCACCTCCTGCAGTGCGCCTGTGTGCAGTGGGCAGATCAAAGCCTCCTGGTCTAGACTGCCTTTGCCATCAGAAAAAGACATTTAAGACAGCATGAACAGCACATGCGAGGCATGTGGAACCCCCATCAAAAGACCAAACCTGTCATTCACAGGTAGAGGCGGCAACGAGGTATAAGCTCAAGGCACAGGAAACAATGAAATACTAGGAGAAATCTTGCCTGCAAGTCAGGTACAAGCAGCTTTCAGAACATCAAACAGGTAATATCAGAAAAACAAGACATTGTTGTTAAAATACTAAGCATACAAGAACAAAGAAAGAATATTGAATACTGCAAGAAAAGTTACAAGTCACACACAAAGGCAAACCTATCAGAACAAAAGATTTATTTTTGGCTGGTCCTGGGGCTTGAACTCAGGGCCTGAGTTTCCTTTCACTCAAGGCTAGCACTCTACCACTTGAGTCATAGTGCCACTTCCAGTCTTTTCTGAGGAGTTTGCGATGAGTCTCACAGCCTTTCCTGCCTGGGTTGGCTTCGAACCATGATCCTTAGATCTTAGCCTCCTGAGTAGTGAGGATTATAGGTGTGAGCCACCGAAGCCCAGCTTATGACAGATTTCTCACAGAACTCTAAAAATGCATGGAATGACATATTCCAAGCCTTCTGTACCGGCAAAGCTATTCTTTGTAGTTGGAGTTTATAACCTTCATGATCACCAAACCAGTACTGCAGAAAAGAGGATCCTACACAAGAGGAAGACAGTATGTGCAACCAGAAAAACAGAAGAATCCCGAGATTAGCAAAAGCAGATAGAAAAGCAGCAGACTTCCTAAAAATACCAATGACATAAAATACAATATACCTTTCGATATTAACAATGGTAATGGTCTCAATTCTCCAATCAACAGACATAAAATAGCAAGTTGGACTGAAAAGCACGACCTGCTGAATTCAAATTCCAGTACTGAATTAAGTCCTGGCTGGGCACTGGTGGCTCACGCCTATAATTCTAGCTGCTTAGGAGGCTGAGATCTGAGGATCCCTGTTCAAAGCTAGTCAGAGCAGGAAAGTCTGTGAAACTCTTATCTCCAATTGATCACCAGAAACCTGGAAGTGGTGCTGTGACTCAAGTGGTAGAGCGCTTGCCTTGAGCTGAAGAGCTGAGGGACAGTGCTCACTATTCAAGCCCCATGGCCGACAACACACACACACACACACACACACACACACACACACACACACACACACACACACACACTACAAAACAAGTCCTGACAGTTTGTTGTTCACAGGAAACACATCTCACTGATTGGTTTAGTTGGATAGAAAACATTTTCCAGGCAAAGACTGGATGCAGCAGGCATAAAACATTTCTACCAAAATGAGTCAGATGAGACAAAGGCTGCTTCATTTTAATAAGGGGGCTATCCATCAAGTGGGGGGACGATCATTAGCATACAGACATCAAATATCGGTGCATTTCATCTCATCATAACACTACAAGACTTTCAAACAGTGAAGTTCTCACTATCCTCTCACTAGTAGGTTCTCTAGAGGAAAAAAAAAAACAAAAAGCAAGAAACTTCATCCAACAAGCTGCAGCACACATTCTCAGGAGCCATAGAACTTTCTCTGAAATAGGTCATACTTTAGGACCAAGAGCTAACTTTCTAGGAAAAATGAAAGCAAAGATGCCAAAGGACATCATCTTTAGTCCTGAGCCTGGATTTCAGGCCACAGCTTTGAACACCAACCTTATACTTGATTTAATGCCACCCCCTACCCCCCTCCATAGTTTGACCCCAGGGCTCTGCATCCTCTTGATCACCTCCCAGGTAACTGAGATTACAGTGTAAGGCACTATGTCCAGCACTGGCTTTTATACTTGTCTTTGAAAACTGCAGTCAATATGGCCGCAGTGCGCCTGTCCGTCCTCTCCCTACAGGAACATTACTGGGCTGTCCCAGGGGTGGGTGGCATGGAAGCAGGCAGGGTGTGGCTACCTAAGCACTTAGCATGCTGCTGCTGTGTACCCCAAGTTCCCCACTAAAGCCCCATGTGTTTCAGGTCACATTCCACCCAGCTCAGGACACAGGCTGCTCTCCACGTTTCTTTTCTGCCAGTATCCTCACTGAAAGCCCAGGCGATGGGCATGATTTTACTGTTCTATTAAAGAAAGCAAAGGGCCTGCCTGTCACTTTTCCTCTGCCAGAAATACAGGGTTAGAAACTTCCAATATAGCCAAATCCTCTAGAAGAGTCCCACAGGCTCCACTGACGGCGGCGGCGGCGGCGGGGGGGGGGGGGGGGTGTAAAGTTACTGTTTTCTGCCAGGGAACGTGGCCTGTGGCAAGGAAGAATTGAAGGTATTTTCTAACCAGAACTATCTACCTTATAATGTGTTCTATTCTGTAGTCTCTCTCAGATTTAGTTTAATAAAGTAATGCGAATCATTTAAGGAAAAACCTTTAATTCTGATCTATGCATAAAATTCATTTTTATATCACGGTTAAATGTAGTACAAACTATAAAAATGTTAACACTGAAGTTTTCAACAGAAATCTATTTAAGACCCCTTAGAAAAGTTATTTAAAGAAACACCACCAAATCATTTACTGATGTGAGGTTAACACATAGAGAGAAAACATACACACATTTTACTGAAATTTTCAGTAAATAATTTCAGCCATAATACTTATCACAAAAGTAATACTTCCAACAGTGTGTGTGTCTCTATAGCAGTTACAGTTCGCAATGAAAACTATGCCAGATCTGATGTATTCAGAACACTCTTGAGTTTTAAAACACTACTGGTCAAAAGAAAAATATAAATTGCAATCCCCAAGGATACCAATTGTGAATGGAATAGGTGAGGAATAAATTAACTGGATGACAGTGAAATCTGGATGTTCAAGGTTGCACAAGGAAAATACTAGAGGAAAAACAGAGCCATAGCTATCATCTTAAAAAAATATTAGATCACTCTCATATTAAAAACATTAAAATGAATCAAACCAGACAGTACTGAGTTTTTACACAAGCGTCTTTTGTAGTCAACGTTTATTGAGGAGTGAAATGAGATGACTGTCAGACAAGCCAATGACACGTCACACTCCGGGCGGGTAGCGCAAGCCTCCCGGCCAGTCACTGCGTGAGACGTTTGGGGAAACAGAACCAACTATGACGTCCTCACGCTTGTGGTTTGTATGGGGCTTCTGCACCCACTTGGTTTGCTGGGTGGAAGGCATCTTTCTATCCCACAAAATGACTCACTCCAATTGATAGAACGAACACTTGGGTGGATAGTGATTTAACACACATCTATGCTGATTAATTGATCTTAAAGCTGTTTTTCCTTAAATGTCCTTATGTCTACTGAGAAAAACTAATTTTATTTCCCTCTCCCCTCACATGGGTGGGGGGGAGATAGCAATAGAAAAATACTCTTCAGTGTACTGCAGGGTTTGCAGGCAACTCCCTCAGTGGGCTGCCAGAATCCACTGTAATTCCACTCTGCACGGGGCTGCTCCTGCTCTTGGCTCTCCTCTCCCGAAGAATGGCCTACACACAACACTACCGCTCTCTCCTGCTCAGAAACAAAACAAAGAAACCTAAACAAAAGGGTAAACGTTTATTTGGAGTTAGTTTTCTGGTGGGTGATATTAAGGCCCTTCAAGCAGAGTTCAGGAGCTCTTGTATTGCTGCCTGCTGCTCTGGACTGAGCTGTGCTATGCATTCAGTCCACAATCCTCCAGAAGTCTAGAAGAAAAAAAAAACAACAACACGGCGGAGTGATTAGACAGGGGGAAGGGATGGCCTGCGGGACTTAAGTCATCATCATGCATGCACAGACTGAAATGTGACAACACGGTTTCCCTGGCTACCTGAATTTCAAGACTATTAGTGCAAAAGCAAGAAATCTGTTCCTCTCTTCAAAGTTTGCATAGTTTATAGAAAAATTTCTTCCCTTTTGCACTGATAAAGCTACACTAGCTATTGACATCTTAAAGTAACCAAAACATATGCATTCAGGAAGTGATGAATGGCTGCGCTTTTTTTATTTTGGTCCAGTTGTGGGGCCTGAACTCTGGGCCTGGGCGCTGTCCCTCAGCTCTTTAGCTCAAGGCTAGCACTCTACCACTTGAGCCACAGCGCCACTTCTGGCTTTTTTGTTTTTGCTTATGTGGTGCTGAGGAATAGAACCCAGGGCCTCATGCATGCAAGGCAAGCGCTCTACCACTGAGCCACCTTCCCAGCCCCTGCTGCGCTTTTTGTTTGCTTGTTGGCTGTGGGGCTTGAGATCAGGGCCTGGGCACTGTGCTCTTTTGCCCAAGGCTACTGTTCCTATCACTTTGAGCCACAGTGCCACTTTCAGATTCTGGTAGTTAACTGAAGAGAGGAATCTTTCCTACCCAGGCTGGCTTTGAACTGTGATTCTATATCTCAGCCTCCTGAGTAGCTAGGATTATAGGTATGAACCACTAGTGCTTGGGCTCCACTTGCTACTTTTCCCCTCCTTAGGTGGTATTAGAGTGCCTTGTGCTTCCTAAGGCAGTTTTTCTACTTCTTGAGCCACACTTCTAGCCCTTCTTGCTTTTGTTTCTGATCAGGGTATACTCAGCATTGCCAGGCTGGCTGGAACTATGATTCTATTTATGTTCCCCACACAGCTTGTATGACAGTCACATGCCACCACGCCCGCTCTTTTATTGGATAAGATTGTAGTCTCCTGAACTTTTTGCCTAGGCTAGTCTAGAACCACAGACCTTCTCATTTCAGCTTCCTGAGCAGTTATAATCACAGGCATGAGCAACCACAACAAGCTAACAACTATTACATCTTATCTCTCTTTCCCTTCAGATAAACAAAACAACTACATGATGAATATATGCCCTGCACACACTGAGAGGCTTAAAATATTTTACTTCTAGCAAAATGGGGTCATATGGATAATCCAATTGAGATAAGATAAAATGCCCTTTTCTCAATTTCTAAGACAGAGTAGGGTGGGTGGGGACCTTGAGAAAGAAAAAGTCTACTTCAGTCGTCCTAATTCAACCAAATTAGCTTACCTGTACTTGGCGAACGACATTGGCCAGACGTTTGGCACAAGGGTCTTCATGTTTAATGGCCTCGTGCATTTCTCCTTCGGCGATTATGCTGAATATTTTGGGCAGATTGGAATTGTTTGGGCCAAGAACGATTGGGTGGTTACTGGCAAAAGAAAAATCATCTTGACAAATGGAACTTATAAAATATGCTAAGAGCTTTATAAATAATTAAATGCATTAACAAAAGAAAAGGTAGTTTTACTACTTTTTGGACATCAACTAAGATAAATCTGAAGTTCAAAGAGATATGAAGAAGGCTGGGAAGATGGCTGAATGGTAGAGTGCTTGCCGCTTGCCTACCGTGCATGAAGCCCTGAGTTCGATTCCTCAGTACCACATACACAGAAAAAGCCACAAATGGTGTTGTGGCTTAAGTACTAGCCTTGAGCAAAAGCAGCTCAGAAACAGGGCCCAGGCCCTGAATTCAGTCCCCAGGACTGGCAAAAAAACAAAAACAAAAACACAAAACCAGAAAAAGAGTATTTCAAGAGTAAATGGGGAAATAAATCCCAGGTAGCGGCAATGGAAAAACACAGGTAATTGTAGTCTTTGTCACTGAGGGTAACAGTAGTCACTTCTAAGATGACCCAACAGCCCGGAGAACGGGTTTCAGGTGGTGGCCAGCTATATCCTATTCTGCTCAGTGTCTATCTGCCAGGGGAGGCACTAGCACAGCACTTGTGCATCATGAAGGAATATAGGCCTGCTGCAAGTCCAGTGATTTTGCTGGGTTTATTCATGCTAAAAACAATAATAACAGTGATAGAGCCAAGAGTGAACTAGTAACAGGGGAATGCAGACTTAGAAAACAGACACAAACAATACGGGTTTGATCTCAGAAGCTCCTATAGTTCAGTCTCTGTTGCTCACCTCTGATATACTCAGGGGCCTAAAACAGGATAAATACCACCACAGCTGGAAGTCAGATTCGTTATGGCCTGCTGATGTACTTTTTGAATAAAAAGCACCAAAATTCTAGAGGGTCATTAACAATGTATTTGGACATTTTCTACAGTACCCCCAACAATTAAATTTAATTCCATCATACACAACTCAGCAGTACAAATTACTGGGCTTCTTACCTTTCAATCAAGTCGCACAGGTAACTGAAAGTCTGAACAGCTTCTTCCTTATCTTCATGTAGAGGCAGCCAAGACAACCAGTGTGGCAGGACTTCTTCAACGTTTACACAGTCGGGCTTGAACTTCATCATTTTGCCTACTGCTGAGATGCAGTTCTCTGTGGCATTGACATTTTCTTTGGTCTTAGAATCCGCAGACTGAATAACTCTCACGAGCAGCGGAAGCGCTTCTGAAAGCAGCATTGCGAGAAAGGCCAGTTAAAACTCGCATTTTTATACAAATGAATATGAATAACTGTATTTGGGGTCTGCTTATAATTTAAGGATAGAGAAATGTGAAAGGAAGTGTGCTCAGAATGGGAGCGAGGGGGATACCAGGCTTTGTCAGGGGTGCTAGTAGCTCATAGGGACCCAGCGACAACACTGCTCATCACCCAAGGGGACTCAAGTTTTAAGACCTCTATTTCCTAGAGTGTAAAAAGTCCTCTGCTAAGGCCACGGGCCAAATTCCAAGTGAGATACTGCCAGGAAAGGCTACGGTAGAGGAAGCTTTGATTCTACTTGGGTCTCATTTCCATTTCTACAAGGCCTTGAGCTCTCAGCTTTTTTGCTTATGACTGGTGCTTTACTGCTTGAGCCACACCTCCCACCTCTGGCTTTTTTATGGCTATTTGGAGGTAAAAACTGAATTTCTTGTCTATCCAGGCATGCTCCAAATTGCAATTTTCAGATCTCAGCTTTCCAAGTAGCTGGGATTGTTAAGTATGAACCACTGGTGCCTGGCTAAAAATTAACTCCTATTTTTTTATTTTATTTTACTTTTTTTTTTGCTTATGTGGTGCTGAGGAATCGAACCCAGGGCCTCTGGCCTGCAAGGCAAGTGCTCTACCACTGAGCCACCTTCCCAGCCCCATATTTTTTTATTTTTTGTTGGTGTGGAGCTTGAACTCTGGGCCTGTGCGCTGTCCCTCAGCTCTTCAGCTCAAGGCGAGCGCTCTACCACTTGAGTCACAGTACCACACTTCTGGTTTTCTGGTGGTTAACTGGAGATAATCTCATGGACTTTCCTGCCAGGGTTGGCTTTGAACTGTGATCCTCACATCTCAGCTTCCTGAGTAGCTACCATTACAGGCGTGAGCCATCCACATCTGGCTTTTTTTCTTTTCCCCTTTTGTGCTAGTCCTAGGGTGTGAACTCAGGGCATGGGTACTGTCCCTGAGCTTTTGTGCTCAAGGCTCGTGTTCTACAGCCAAAAGTCACCTCTCTACTTCTGGTATTAATTGGAGATAAGAGTCTCATGGAATTTCATACCTGGGCTGACTTTGAACTGCAATCCTCACATCGGAGCTATCAACACCCAGCTCAAGAATAAACTCTTAAGCACTATAAAGGAGGTATTTGAAGAGACGAATATTTAGGGCTATGACAAAGGAAACCAAGTAGGCGCAAGAAGCATGTCTGCAATGAAATGCATGCAGGAGGATAAACAAAAGTACCTGTACAGAAAGGGCGATAGTTATCTCCACCGTACTGTGCCATGACTCCCAGGCCATATGCTGCTGCCTGTCTGACCTCTGGGCTGTTATCACATACGTACTGGAGCATTGGCCGTAAGAAATATTCTGCATACTTAAATGAGGCTGGACTACAGTGTTCTATGACATCATCAAAGATGCACAAGCCCCATTGTCTGTCTGGCCAGGGTCTATGTGGACACTACAAAAAAAGAGATTATTTTACCTGTTGACTGGTATACGTTAGGAATGGCAAGAAATATTCACTACTTACATAGATGTAACTGACACAGGCAAAGGGAAACAGTGACGTAAACAAATATACTTTGTAGGGAAGTCAAGGTAGGCAGGTGCAGTGTGGGACTCCATGCCTTGTTACCCAACAGGATGGCTTAAAGCCAGGCCTGGACAATATGGTTTAACTATTTTGCCACCCCACACTCTCTAGAAGACAAGCACAATCCTAAATAATAAAATGGCTTAATTATTTTTTTTTAATTTTTGTTTTTGCTGGTCCTAGGGCTTAAAGTCAGGGCCAGGGGACTGTCCCTGAGCATCTTTGTACTCAAGGCTAGTACTGTACCACTTAAGCCACAGTACCAGTTCTAGCTCTTTCCTGAGTGGTTTACTGGAGATAAGAGTCTCAAGAACTTTTCTGCCCAGGCTGGCTTTGAGCCACAATCCTCAGATCTCAGCCTCTAGAGTAGCTAGGATGATAGGTGTGAGCCAGCGGCCCCCAGGCTCACGCCTGTCATCCTAGCTACTCTGGGGGCTGAGATCTGAGGATCGAGGTTCAAAGTCAGCCTGGGCAGAAAGTCCGTAAGACTCATCTCCAATTAACCACCAGAAAAACAGGACTGTGTCTGAAATGGTAGAGTGCTAGCCTTGAGCTGAAGAGCTGAGGGAAAGTGCCCAGACCCAGAGTTCAAGCCCTACCACTGACAAAAATACAAAACTGAAAACATAAAGGCATTATATCATGGCGTGTCAGCACAGGCTCATCATGTGACAGTGCCCCACTTTGGGGGAGGATGCTAACGGGGAGCCACATGCTGTGGGGAAGAAGGAAGCTCTGTATGTTCTGCTTACTTTGATGATGAACCTGAACTCCTTTCCAAATAAAGTCCACAAAACAAAAGTCAAACATAGAAGCCATTTATCCATAATCTGTGACAATCAGGAATTTTCTATGGTACACTAAAAAAATGTAGTCATTCTGTGTCTGTTCATTTAAAAGGGCATACTAGTCTGAAGTAATGAAAAACCACTTGTATGTTCTTAGAATGTACTGTAACTGCTCCATGGAAAATGTAATTAGCAATTTTCAAGACTCTATTAAGATCACATACAAGACAATATAGTTTAAAAAGTCTCAAGAAGGGGGAAGGAGTTGGAGGAAGGCAAAATAGGAGAAAAATGAGGGAGGGGGTAACAATGTTCGACAAGAAATGTACTCATTATTTATTACCTTACTTATGTAGCTGTAGCCCTTCTGTACATCACCTTTAGAACAAAATAAAAGTAAAAAAAAATGTCTCAGGTAGACAGGGTAGTACTTACTATTAGGTTGACAATTAATGGAAGCAGCTGCTCAAACCATGGCAACACCTTTTCCTTGTAGCTACTGAATATTGAGTGTAAAATGTCTGACACTTTGGTCAGAATATAAACATCATTATCATCCTAAAAGAGAAATACAACAATTCACCCTCAGATGAGTTAAAAATGTCATTTCTAGTACCAGTACCAACAGTTAATAAAAAAAAAATTATTTCTTGTTTTAAGAGCATATTATCAAGAATCTACAGACTAGGGGCTAGGAAGTTGGCTCAGTGGTAGAGTGCTTGCCTTGTATGCATGAGGCCCTGGATGAAAAGAGAACTGACTTAACACTGCAAGAAAGCTTCAGACTGTCAACACTTGTTGGTGTGTGAGGTGATTCATAGTTCTATTTCATTTTAGTATAGCCCTGGGCTTTGAATTCAAGGGCCTCATGCTTGTGAGGCAAGAACTACCAGCTGAGTGTCCCAACTGAGGCCACTAATATTGAACATGACGAGAGCAGTACCAAACCCAACAGCTGGTGTGAGCAACACATGTGAAGAAAACACTGCACTGTGGGGCATGAGGCACTGAATAAAGCGTACACACATAGCACCCAAGACCAGTTCATTTCAAATCACTTATTCTATCAATACATGAAATTCCATCACCTTCTGCCAAAGACTACCAAATGTCAGAATGCAAGTAGGAGGAACCAGAAACAAACGCATTTAAAACTTGTATGCAAATGATGGTAAATGAAGTGCAGGAGTAATTACCTCATCTTGTAGTGACTCTTCAACCTGTTCATCATAGTCTTCATCTTGTCTTTTAACTAAAACAACATCCAAACAAATGTTTATAAATGGTCACTAAGGATATCAAGGATTTCTCAGAAAGAAAAGCACGACAAACTTACCCTGCCGTAATTCTTGATTTTTAAAATGTTCTTCAAGCTTTGCCTTCAATATGCCCCCGAGTTCTTCGAAGTGCTCGTTGTTAAGGCATCCGTCTCCCATGACTTCAATGCACTAATGGGTCCAAGACAGAGAGCACCCATAAGAGGCAAGGGATTGTAACTGAAAGTTTCCTTGCATTAAGGCACAAGTCTGGGAAATATGAATGCAGTTGAATATCCTAGAAGATGACTGGTTAAGTAAACAGATATGTAGTTACGGGGAGAGCCTTTTTTTTGATTGGTCATGGGGCTTGAACTCCGGGCACAGGCACCATCCCTGAGCTCTTCAGCTCAAGACAAGTGCTCTACCACTTGAATCACGGTGCCACTTCTGGTTTTCTGGTGGTTAATTGGAGATAAGAGTCTCATGGACTTTCTTGCCCAGTCTGGCTTTGAACCATGATCCTCAGATCTCAGCTTTCTGAGTAGCTAGGAGTATAGGTGTGAGCCACCATACCTGGCATGAGGAGAGCTTTTTGAGGAGAGGTTAGAAGCACCTCTTTCAAATGTGTACCAGGCACATTATCCTGTTTCTTGAGCATTCCAAGGTGGAGAAGACAAAGCCAGCTCCCAAAGAGCAAAATTCCTATGCCCTCAACCCAGTGCAAACATGAACTGCACAGAGGGTAACAAGTGTCCGAAAGGGCAGGGCAGGTGTGTGGGGTGGAGGCAAGTAGTTTGGGAGGAGCCATGAAGGCTTCACTGAAGGGTAGAAACGGAACTGCAGGAATATAAATGATGACAAAGGGAAGAACCCTTACATCAGCCTTGGAGCATGCTAGAGAACTGTGTACATGGATGAGTAGGGAAAGGATGCAATAGCCGCAAAGAAGGAACTAGGAGGAAAAGAAGAGGGATTTCCAAGTTGCTCATGGTAGCATGTACCTGTAATCCCAAAATGGGAGACACTGACATAGGAGAATCAAGCTTGGCCTGGGCCACATAGTAAGTAAGACCCAACCCCCAAAAGAAGTTCTGCAGTAGACTAACTGAAGCTATTGACAGTACAAACCAGGCAACCAGGGCCAGTGAATGGGATGGAAAGTAGCCTGAATTGCCAGTAGTGTTCAGATGGGTACAGTAGTGGGACTGAATATAAGAACACTGGAATTTCTTTTGTTTCCAAGGAACGCACTCACAGTGCCTCCGACCCTCTGCGGTAATGACCTTCCAGGGCAGACTTACCACTTCTCCAATGCACACTCCTAAACAAACAAAACATTAACATATCTTCAGTGGACTGAACGTTCAATAAAGCAATTACTTACATTATACCATACTTAAAAATCCCTGGCTTCCATTTAGTTTCTTAAGCAAAACTAGTATTAATCACTACCTTACCAATGTTAGGGGAAAATATTGTAAGAAAAACGTATTCCCACCTTTGCGAAAGAATGCATGATTTCGGAGAGGACGTCCGAGTCTGGTTCAGTGCCGATGGCCTTGATCAGAGCATCACACATGAAATGCCACATCTGTGTGAGGTACTCAGGACCACGGACTCTGGCACATTCCAGAAGAAGAGGCATAGACTCTGCCGCCGCCACTCGAACACGTTTTGGTGTTAAGGAAATACAATCACTAAATGACTCCCAAAGGCACCACCTCTGGCCTTTTCTGTTTATGAGGTACTAAGGAATCGAACCCAGGGTTTTACGCATGCTAGTCACATTCCCAGCCCCATTTCACATTTCTTTTTTCATGATTTTCGGCACAAGGTGAAAGGAATAAAAACACATGCAGAGAACAGTATATTATCCCTGCACCTACAGCTACTGTAAACACAAACAATATGGTGATGTATGCTTCAGGTCACGCAAAGTAACACTGTAACAAGTTAATTTTACCCAATCTAGCCATGTTTTGCAGTCCATGGTCAAAGGATATCATCATGGAAATAAAATTTCAGTAAAGGAACCATCAGTTTGACCACCTGCTCAGTGTATTCCACAAAACCTTCCTTTAATTCCTTCGCATAGCAAACCTGAGAACCAAAACATTGGAAAAGCCATCAAGATCCATTTATAGCCTTTTATTATCCCTCCAGTGCCAGAGGTCAAACACAGCTCTTACAGGTACAGGCAGGCACACCAGCACTGAGTGATATCCCCAGCTCTTGTTAACAAGGGCCCCATAACATTCCAACTCCACTGGAGTACAACTATAGTGAAAGCTGCAAGTAGGACATTCAAGTAAGCCTCAATTTTAAAATCAATATAGATATCCTGGAATCACCTGTTGGGAACGCTCTTTTTAGTGTGATAAAGGGAGCAACTAGAATACGGTATAAACGTGTGGAGATTTAACTAACAATGAAATCTCCTCCTGTGTAACTAAGCCAATTTAAAAATGCAATTAAAGCTAGAGGTGTGGTTCAGATGGTTAGAGTGCCTGTCAATAAGCATTGGCATCAGATAATGAGTTTGAGTCCTACAAAAAAAAAAAGCAAAGGCTGGAATACATTGTATTCATAAACTGCTTTGCTGGCTGAATTGTAAATCCTTTGTACAACTACTAGAAGATATTAAAAAAAAAGCTGGAATAGAACTTACATTTCTCATTGTATTTCTCTCCTAATTATTACCTAATATATTCTAAAAACAGAAAAAAAAAAGCTGGAATAGGTACTACCTGTGAGATATTTAGAAAAGTTTCAATGGGGGGAGAGGTGGGAGATGGGAAGGGGGAAACAAAGGAGGCAAATGTACTCATTACCTTGCCCATGTAATTGTAACCCCTCTGTACAGTATTTTCACAATAAAAAAAAAAGAAAAAGAAAAAAAAAAGGAAAAGTTTCATTAGTTTGAAACTATTTAAAACAAAAAATGTCGGTTTTAAGAGCACAAAACCTGAAAACTGCTGGGTACTGGTGGCTCTTGCCTATAATCCTAACCCTACTCGGGATGCTTAGATCTGGGGACTGAAGTTCAAAGCCAGCCTGGGCAGGAAAGTCTGTGAGACTCTTCATCTCCAATTAATCACCAGAAAACTGGAAGTGGTGTTGTGGCTCAGGTGGCAGAACATTAGCCTTGAGCAAAAAACCCACAGGGACAGCACCCAGGACTGACACAAATAAAAAACAGCAACAACAACAAAGAAACAAAAAAACCTGAAAACTTAGATAACTGTAGTATATTACTTACTTTGCAAATCTTGTAAATATTTTGTACTATTGTTTTAGAGATTTCCCAGACTGGCTACTTACTACTTGGCTTATTGTGCTTCAGACTAGTGAGTAGCTGAAACTATATGAGTGAACCACAGTGCTTGTTATGTATGTATGTCTGTATGTCGTGGTGCTTGAACTCATAGCCAGGGTGCTGTCCCAGAGCTCTTTTGCACAAGGATAGTGAGTGGCTCTACCACTTGGAGACATGGTACCACTTGGGTTTTTTTTTTTTTTTTGGTGGTTAATTGGAGATAAGTTTCATAGACTTTTCAGCTTGGGCTGGCTTTGAACCTTGATCCTCAGATCTCAGCCTCCTAAGTAGCTATCAGCATCTGTTTTTTTGTACTTGACTGGTCATGGGGCTTTAAATCAGGTCTCAGGCACTGGCCCTGAGCTTTTTTTACTCAAGGAGAGTGCTCTACCACCACAGTTCCACTTCTGGCTTTCTGGTGATTAATTGGAGATATGAGTCTCATGAACTTTCTTGCCTCTCCTACTAGTCTCAGATCTCAGCCTAAGTAGCTAGGATTAAAGGGGTGAGACACCAGCACCTAGCTTATTTTTTTATATCTTTTTAAAACTTCAGAGCCAGGTGTGTAATCCTAGCACCTTGGAAGCTGAGACAGAAAGATCAAGAATTAGAGGCCATCTGGGTCAAATAAGAATACTTGTTCTGATCCTTTTCCGGTTAATGAGCGTGATAATTGGGTTCTCACACGCTTGCGTTATATGTGCCTCCCCTTAAACCTTGTTACGACCTGGTCTGATGAGAAAAAAAAAAAAGAATCCTTGTTCTTGAACAATGTTAGCAAATCATTAGAAAAAAATCATGTCAATAGTGAATAGAACAAAAAGCAAAGCTTTGCAATCTATCAAAAGAGAATTAAACAATTCTTTAAAAGCACTTTGGTTATTAAAACTAAAGATAGCAGGGTGCTGGTGGCTCATGCCTGTAATCCTAACTATTCAGGAGGCTGAGATCATGGTTCAAAGCCAGCCCTGGCAGGAAAATCCGTGACTCTTACCTCCAATAAATCACCAGAAAACTGGAAGTGACATTGTGGCTCAAGTGGTAGAGTACTCACCTTGAGCTGAAGAGCTCAGGGATAGTGCCTAGGCCTAGAATTCAAGCCCCAAAACTGACCAAAAAAACTAAACAAAACAAAACACCACACACACACCAAACCAAAAAAAGCTAACGAAGTGTTTAGTCCATATTTTTTTCTTTTGTATGTATACTGAGACTTCAACTCAGAGTCTAACTAAGCTAGTCTGCTCAGCTGGTATCCTACTACTTGAGACACACACACCTCCAGCCTGGCATTTTGCTGGTTACTCGGACATCTAGTCTCTCAGACATTTCTGCCTACGCTGGCTTCGAAACAAGATCCTCCAGGTCTCCGCCTCTTGATTATCTAGGATTACAGGCATTTTCTTTTTAAAGGAATATCCTTACAGCTTTTCAAATTAATTTATCTTGTAGTTATGTTTTTAGTAACATTTCTAAAATGTATATAAAGGAGAGGCCATGAAAGTTAATTTTTTTTTTTTTACCAGCATCTGGCACGCAGTTGATTTTTCTTCTAGTCCTGCAGTTTTAATACCAAAACTTTGCTGGTCTCCAAGGTTCACAAATTCCCAACCATCATCATCACTCATATTCTCCATGTCTTGGGCTAGTAACAGAGAAAACAAATAAATGCATATAAGAACTGCAGAGCCAAATACTATAACTCTGTTACCGGTCCTTACAAAAACACCTACTGTCTAAAAGGGCCACTTCAGGCTTAATTGAAGCTGTCTTCATCAAAGGGCCCATAACCACCGGAAGGTACTGCTGAAATTCTTTTCCAAGGATTTTACACATTCTGGCCCATGCTGAGATCATGTAAGAGATCTGGGAAAAGAATTAAAACACATTTAAAAACAATCAGTAAGGAAGATAATCAAAGTCGTTCAGTCATTGAAATAATGTTTGTTTGTTTTGGGGTCCAGTCATGGGGCCTGAGCGCTGTCCCTCAGCTCTTCGGCTCAAGGCTAGCGCTCTACCACTTGAGCCACAGCGCCACTTCCGGCTTTTTTCCCAGGGCTTTTTTCCCAGGGCCTCGTGCATGCAAGGCAAGCGCTCTACCACTAAGCCACCTTCCCAGCCCCTGAAATAATGTTAGTGTTATGTTCATCAGCTTTAATAAGTGCATTTCTAAAGATCACATACTAATGTATTCCAATCAGTAATGAAATCCTATACACTCTTATCCTATACACTGGGATAGGACCAGCAATAACATGAATCATTTCAAGAAATTGTAACTACTTTCCTTACTGCCTGGCATCCCACTTATAAATGTCAATAAAACCTAATAAACACAATTCCCACCTCTTGCTTTAAAGGAAGTCTTAGCAGGTCCTGTCCTCTCCCCCTACCATTCTACCCTACCCTCCCCACTCAGCACTGGACCCTCACTGACCTGTTATAGCAAGTACATGTATAGTTACATATTCACATACTGCCTAGGAAAGAAGCAAGCACCTAAAGGAATATGCTTCCTTAGCAAAATGATTAAGATGAAAGTAGAGCTGTGGCTCAAGTGGTAGAGTGCCAACCGTGAGCAAAAGCAGCTCAGGGCCAGTCCTTAGGCCCTTTGTTCAAGGCTAGGACAAAGAAAAAAGCAAAATGATGTTTCCCTATTTTAACTACTGGAAAACAGCATGGTAACACTAGTACGTACCTTGTTATATGTCAGGCATTAGGAATACCTTTAAGATTATGACATAAGGGCTGGGAAGGTGGCTCAGTGGTAGAGCCACCTTCCCAGGGCTTGAGGCCCTGGGTTCGATTCCTCAGCACCACGTAAGCAAAAAGAAAAAAGCCGGAAGTGGCGCTGTGGCTCAAGTGGTAGAGTAGAGTGCTAACCTTGAGCTGAAGAGCTGAGGGACAGCGCCCAGGCCCAGAATTCAGGCCCTACGACTGGACCCCCCCCCAAAAAAAAGATTATGACATAAGACTGAACTAATCAGGAGACTCATACTGAGAAATATAGTATTTAGCCAGGTATGTGTATGTGTATGTGTGTGTGAAGTTCCTAATTAGTGAAATGTACACCTGCTCACAGGCAGAGAGAGCATTACAGGTTTTGAGATTATTGGGTTTTGTTTCTGCATTTCTCTTCTGACACATCATGTGGTACTCAAAGAGCTGACAGACATTCAGCTGACAGATATTCACTAAGTGGTTGATAAATGAACCTTAGAAGATTTACACAGTACACACAGGAAGTCTGTAGCCATGACTGTGAATGTCACTGGTTTTGGGAGTGTGCATAGGAGGACAAAGCTCAAGAGCGACACAACTTGACAGAAAGAGAAAGCAAGAGACACTGACAATACACTGAGAGAATTCAGCTCAAAAAGCAGAAGGGGTGAATAGTAGTGTATAAACAAAGCAGTCACATTGGGTTGGGAATGTGGCTTAGTAGTAGAGTGTTTGCCTGCCTAGCATGCATGAAAGCCTTGGGTTTGATTCTTCAGTACCACATAAATAGAAAACGCTGTAAGTGGTGCTGTGGCTCAAAAGTGGTTAAGTGCTAGCCTGGAGATAAAGAAGCTCAAGGACAGCAGCTAGACCCTTAGAGTTCAAGTCCCAAGACTGGAAAAAAGTCTGTGCTATTCACAGACCAAAGCTAATGCAGCTTCGCCTGCTTACCTGAGGGTCATCATCTTCCATATCATTGAAGTCTGTCTGGGTCTTCAGCAACAGCTGCATCACATCTGATGCATCCTGCATGAACTAGACAACATATGGACAGAGCAGCGTTACCAGTGTGCAGCACATCACAGAGGCACTTCCTCACACTTCATTTTGTTTTTTGTGTTAAACAAAGCTACAAAAACAAAATCTATACTTTTGCCAGGTGCTGGTGGCTCTTGCCTGTAATTCTAGCTGGGATGTAAGGATCGCGGTTTGAAGCCAGCCCTGGGAGGAAAGTCTATGAGACTCTCAACTCCAATTAACCACCAGAAAACAATACAGGGGGGAGAATGTACTTTTCCCACAAGTCAAACCCCTTCATTAAAATTATTATAGCAAGAAATTCTTATTCTTGAAGCCAACTTAATTCTTATTCTAGGAAAATATATTTCATGTTTCTAATGGCATATATGTTTCAAGCAGTAAACTTAATTCAAATCTATCCAAAATTTTTTTAATGCTCTACAGAATTAAGAGCATGAAGATTTTATGTATGACGTTCAACTGACTGTGTAGTTCTGGCAATCTTCATTTATAATCAAGTGAAAAGCCAGATGTGTAGACATGTGCATGTCTGAATATAGTCTGAGTATCTCACAGAACTGAATCTAGAAATTGCTTTGGACAGACTACACAGAGAAATTCCATGTTAACAGTGACAAGGGGCAGCTGGAAAAGTTCAATGAGAAGTTCTTTCGGATCAGCTCGAACTACTCTGAGGTGTTCAGCTGAGAACCACAGACCTGCCAATGGCTCTTGATAATTATTTTCTGAAGTTACATGTTCATCACTTCCCTCTCAGGACACTTGATGCCTTTGGATTTACCAGGAAAGCAAGTACATACACATGGAGACCAAACTCTATGTGCCTCTTGGGAAAGATAGACTGAATGGTAGATGGGAAAGAAAAAGGTAGTTATGAGCATAACTGAGGTGTGTTTTTTTGGGGGGGATGCAGGTGGGGGTAGAGGCGAAGGAGCAGGTTGTGGGGCTTGAACTCAGAGCCTGAGCACTGTCCTTGACCTCTTTTGCTCAAGGCTAGCACTCCACCACTTCCAGCCAAGTCTGATATCCTGGTGATTAACTGGAGATAAGTGTCTCATGGACTTTCTGCCCAGGATGGCTATGAAGCACAATCCTCAGATCTCAGCCTCCTGATTGCTTAGGACTATAGTTGTGAACCACTGGCACCTATAACTGAGTTTTGAGAAATGCAGATAATTACTTATATGTAAACCAGGAGTAATCTGAGAAGGAAAAATACCCTTGCTTACTACCAGAAGGCAAAACATCTCCATTATTTCAATGCCCCATGGGCAGACAAAATAAACAACACATGACTACAGATCACTTACTTTTTCCTTCCCAACAGCCAGACCAATAAGGCTGATGCATTCGATAGTTTTTCCTCTCAGAAGTCTAAGTTCCTTCTGCACTGCATTCTCAACAATGTGCTTCAGGGATGGCATAAATAAATCATAATAAGGGACAAATTTCTCTTCTGCAGTATCTGCAACTGACGCAATGGATGTCACAACTTGTTCCAAAACTAACTTGGTGCCTTTCTGTATCAGCTATGAGAAAAGATGCACAAAATAAATGGCATGAAAAACTGGAAGAAATATTTAAGTTGCCACTCCCCCACTCATGTTCTTGTTTTTCTAAACTGCAAGAAGCTGTCTAGAAGCTAAAAATGCAGAAACTACAGTATATTCCCATAAAAACTAAACTATGATGAACCATTTATGTAGTTCCTGCTCCTCCCCCTAACCTAGTACCCATTACTTGTTTGTTTGGTTTTTTTGGTCTTATTTAAAAGCACAGCTGTTTCTGGAGTACAAATCTTGGTCTTACTCATCTTTTTTGCACTCACAAAGCATTATCCCTTATATTTCATTTTTTAAAATAATTGGTTGGTTGTAGGGCTTGGTTTGAACTCAGGGCCGGGGTGCTATCCCTGAGCTCTTTTGCTCTAGGCTAGCATTCTACCACTTTGAGCTACAGGTTCCATCTATGCTTTTCAAAGTGGTCAATCTGACTTTTCTGACTGGGCAGAAAAAAGACCCTCAGATCTCAGCCTCAGTAGAATATTATCAATGCCTGGATGATAATATTATTAATCTGTTGTGTGAGTTGACACTTAATACTTGGGAATTTGTTTCAAACTTCTGTTGCTTTGGCTATCTACTCCCTGTCCTTTTTTCTTTTTTTTTGCCAGTCATGGGGCCTGAACTCTGGGCCTGGGCGCTGTCCCTGAACTCTTCAGCTCAAGGCTAGTGCTCTACATACACACTTGAACCACAGTGCCACTTGTGGCTTTTTCTGCTTCTGTGGTGTTGAGGAACTGAACTTAGGGCCTCATGCATGCAAGGCAAGCACTCTAACACTGGAGTCATCTTCCCAGCCTCTCCTCCCTATCCTTTGACCAGTCAAGTGCTATGGACTATGTTTTTGAAGCAATAACAAAGACTAAGTATTAGTTAACTCTCATAGCAATTAATAGGAAGCTCATGGCTGGGGAATCTAACACCAACAACCTATAGAGTGAAGTTTTTATTTTCTATATCCTTAGTATTCACTTCATCTTTACAGCACTAATCCACTCTCTTTGTATTTAACAAATTGGGCCTCAATTTTTGCTTTTCTCATCTACATCTCTCACACATTTAGAGTAGAATGTTCACACACGGCTGTACTAACACTGCTCAATTGTTGTCAAGTTGCATCCTTGTACATAACCTGTAATAAAACACTACTTGGAGAGCCAGTCTGATTATTTAAACAAAATGTGACATCAGTGCCACATATTCTTGATTTCTGTCCCTGTGGTTAGAAGAAATGTTTGACATTTCTTCCTTGCTTCTGGGGAACCCCACCTTTTAAATTAAAATTGGCAGAAAGAATTTAAAGCTTCACGTGATCAATCTTTTTCTCCTTTGGTAGTGGTGTTTCAACTCCACAAATGGTCTTGAGAATCATCTCTTGCTTGAACAGCTCCCTAGCCATGGCTGTAATCCTGCTTCCAAGTCTTCTGTGTTTCACATTCATCTCCCGAAGCACATACAAGCAGGAAAGGTGGGAGGAATGGCACAAATGACAGCCCATCTGCCTAGCAAGTATAAGGACCCAGCTCAAACCCCAATATTGAAAATAAAGAAGGAAACTAAACAAAAACATAGGATGGCTCATCCTCAAATTCAGATAATCCCTTGCCTTATTTTCCAGGCAACCTATATATTAATTTACTAAACTGTGATACTATGTTGTTCAGGATTCTATTAGCCTATGCTCAGATTGAGCCTGATTTCTTTTACATGAAATAGCTTGGCCTGCCTTAAACCTCTTGTCCTGATTGTCTTGCTGAAAAGTCTCTTTTGCCAGGTCTTCTCCATCTAATAAACCTAATCTTAGAGCTTAAGGATTTCAAAACTCACCTCTTGAAGTTTAAGTACCATTATGGAGTGCAGATGTTTTACCAAGTTATCTAAGTAGGGAATAAGCAGCGACTTGGGACAGTCCTCAGTGAAGTTAATGAGGGCGGCTGCCGCATGGGCCTGCACCCGTTGGTTGCCTTGGTCTTCCATGGTCTGCAGCAGAGCTGCAATCACCTAGGAGTAGAAGCACATGGGTGTGTGTTTGAAACGCTTACCCCCTCTTCTGGCACTGACCAGAGTTATGTGAGGACATGTCATTTACCTTCTCATGAAATTTCTTTTGGAAACCGGGTGCAAAATCTGTAGCCATCTGTCCAACAGCATTGCAGGCTGCATACCGCACTCTTGGATGCTGTAATAAAAATGTCCCTTTGCATTAGTAAGGGAAAGAAATTACTGCGTGTAACTATAGTAGGAGTAACAATTATGAACCAAAAGAGCTACTGGTACTTACAGGATCCTGAAGGAAAAGCAATACAAAATTTACTATCTCATTTAGAATTCCTTCCATTTGCTGGTGGCACCCTTCCCCAATGGCAGACAAGGCCATCAGTCCTGCATGCCGGTACTTCCAGTCAGCTGTGGAAGAAGAGTTATGTTCACAAGACTAGTAGTAATTTGGACATGACCAATGTCATGCTTGTAGAAAAATTAAAAATTATTCTGATTTGGAAAAGAACAAAACTTCCTACATACTGAACAACTAGAAAAATGGACAGAAGTGTCTGGTTAGACTCCTTGGAGACTAAACTCAAGGCCTTGTGCTTCCTAGACAACTGCTCTACCACCCGAGCCACCACCCCAACCCCTTTTCTTTACGAGATAAAAGTATTGAAAGGAGACTATATGAGTCAAACACTAATATTTCATGCACATTCAAATAAACTAATTTGTTGAACTGAAACCCCTTTGTACAACTAGTTAAATAAAAATAACTCTTATTCAAATTGTTAAGGTTTCTGCCTAAAGTTTGAGTAAATCTGCATGTTTTCTTTAGAATAATTTTTCCCTATACGATGATGCCAATTCTGTGGAGGGAAAAATTAAATAATGGTTCCAAAAATGATGTAGAATTTCAGTCAAATGTGTCAGGCTAAACATTATAAATAGGCAAAGTTTGATTTTTAAAATCAGCGTAAGCATTTGCTAAGTGTTTAAGATTTAGAGAGCCACATTCTGCTCTCGTAGAACATGAAGAAGCACAGCTTACGATTCTGAAGCATCTGCATGATGTGTTCCTTGATCATCGGCAGTACAAGCTTCCCACCAAGGCCACAGGCCATCCGGTCTAATGCGCTCTCCCCTGCAACTGCGTTGCTAAACACAAACAAACCCATGCAGTCAACACCCAGAATTCACTGAAAACAGCACTCAGTACCGGCTAAATCTCTAAGCACATATTAAAATAAGACTGAGAAATAGTGTAAGCATGTTTTTGTATGGTATTAAAGATGTGGATTAAAAAAAAAAAAAAGAAAAAACAGGCTAGTCGATGGTGGCTCATGCCTATACTTCTAGTATTTAGGAAGTTGAGATTCAAAGCCAGCCTGGATAGGAAAGTCTGTCATAGAAAAAGCTGCATGCAGTGCTATGGCTCAAGTGATAGAGTGCTAGCCTTGAGCACAGAGAGGTCCAGGGACAGTGCTCAAACCCAGAATTCAAGCCGCATGATTGGCAAAAAAACAAAACCATCATATAGAAAGAAAAGGGTTAGGTTGTAGATGCCTCACACTTTTAATTATAGCTATTTAGGAGGAGAGAGATGAGATGAAGAATGAAGTTCGAGCCAGCCTGGGCAAGGGCAAGAAGAGAGTCTATAAGACTGTCTCCAATTAAAGGTGGAAATAGAGCTGTGGCTCAAGTGGTAGAGCACTAGCCTTGAGCAAAGGAACAGCATCAACTCTGAGTTCAAGGCTACAGGACTGGTACAAAAACAAGGGGAAAGGGCTTTCAATAAAACCTTTAGTCTTTGCTGAGATTACAGAAATAATATTCCAATACATATAGTGAATTTTTGTTTTTGGTACTGGTCCTGGAGCTTGAACTCAGGGCTTGACTGTTGTCCCTGAGGTATTTTGCTCAAGCTGAACACTCTCCCACTGGGGCCATAACTCCATTTGACTTTGCTGGCTAACTGGAGCTAAGAATCTCACAGACCTAGACTTTCATGCTTGGGCTGGCTTGGAACCTTGGTGCCTTGCTTCTAAAGTTTTTAGAATAGACAGATTGTTCTTTTTGTTGCAATTATCTTTCATTACAAAATAGTTTCATGTACTATTTACTATTTAAATAAAATACTAGAAATGCTGGGTGCGGTGGCTCACGCCTGTAATCCTAGCTACTCAGGAGGCTGAGATCTGAGGATCGCGATTCAAAGCCAGCCTGGGCAGGAAAGTCTGTGAGACTAAACTCCAATTAACCACATCAGAAAACTGGAAGTGGCGCTGTGGCTCAAGTGGCCTTGAGCTGAAGAGCTGAGAGACAGTGCCCAGGTCCAGAGTTTAAGCCCCACAACCACCGACATTAAAACCCCAAACTAGAAAATATGTTTTATAAGCTTTCAGTGAACACATGAAACTTACTCAAATTATACACCAAAAAATAGTGATGTGATACAGAAATGAAAACAATCGTAAGGCAAAGTGTTTCATATTCCAAGTTGAAAAGTTTAACTTCCAGCTCTACAGAGAAAACAGCAGTAGAGAGCTGGGCAGTCCTATCCAGCCACCTTTACCCAGTCTAGTGTGCATTACCTGTCAAAATCATCATCTTCTAGTTCATCAGCATTTGCCCAGTCCTCATCCTCTTCCAGATCAACCATCATAGCTAACATCTGAGGAACTAAAGCAAATAATCAGTTCACACCAGAGGACTGTGCCTGTTTTGTTAGACCAATTAAAAATAAGAACAAGCCCAGCACTGGTGGCTCATGCCTGTAATCCTAGCTATTCAGGAGGCTGAGATCTGAGGATACCGGTTCAAAGCCAGCCCGGGCAGGAAAGTCCGAGAGACTCTTATCTCTAATAAACCATCAGAAAACTGGAAGTGGCGCTGTAGCTCAAGTGGTAGAGCGCTGGCCTTGAGCTGAAGAGCTGAGGGACTGCGCTCAGGCTCAGAGTTCAAGCCCCATGACAAAAAAAAAAAAAGAACAAGATTTGCTTTGCCTCCCGAACAGGGTGACAGAACATTAACTCACCTTTTAATCATAGGTTCCTCATCAACCTCTGGTCAAAATCACTTTTGTGACAATTGCTTTAGTTTTTTTTTAAATATCAGGCTATGTTGGGCTGTTTTGTTTGGGAATTCTGACCAACCTCCAAAATCCCACTGCATCCTCTACCCCTCCTCTCACTAGTGTGAGCGCCAATCATTAATCCATTGTTTTATTATTTCCACTTTAAATATAGGTAAACTATATACAATTGCATAGCACTAAAGATTTATGTTATGCCTTGTCAATTTTTGAATACGCATGATTTTCAATAATCCAGTGTTCAATTATACAATCACACTGTCCAGTGGCTGATGAGCATTTTGAGTGCTTCTACTTTTCCCCCTCCTCTTACACAATTTGATGAAATTTTACATCTCCTTTACAAGAATAAGACTGCATAGGGCTGGGAAGGTGGCTCAGTGGTAGAGCGCTTGCCTTGCATGCATGAGGCCCTGGGCTCGATTCCTCAGCACTACATAAACAAAAAGAAAAAAGGCCAGAAATGGCGCTGTGGCTCAAGTGGTAGAACGCTAGCCTTGAGCTGAAAAGCTGAGGGACAGTGCCCAGGCCCAGAGTTCAGGACCCATGACTGGACCCAAAAAACAACAAGAACAAGAACAACAACAACAACAAAAGACTGCATAGGTAATTCTTAAAAGTATCTTCAGTATTACTAAAAATCACCAAAAGGCTCTTTACAGCTGTTGCAGTGGACAGGGGATGCCTAGAAGCCAAGTATTGAGATCCTCTACACTTTCCACCATCCTGAGACTGTCAAACGTTCTGATACCACTCACACCTGCACCTGTTTGCAAGAATCCATAGTGTTCCTCAGCTCTTCTGTTTATCAGTCTTGTTTACTTTCTAGACACCAAAGCTTTAGTGACTGAGCATTGCAGTCGTTTACAGCTCGTGGCTTCATTTTAAATTTCATATTTACTTGGCCAAAAGATATGGATTTAGTATTTGCAAATAAACTTATTTGTGCCTACTGTTAATCCCCACTTGTAACCTTAAAAATAACAATTATTTTCATTATACTTAATATTTTCCTGGGTTGGAGGCTTGACCTCAGCCTCTGCTTGGCCTTTGCTGGTTATTTTATTTGAAAATAGAATCTCAAAGTCTTTTCAGCCTGGGCTGGCTTGGATCCTCTGATCTCTGCTTTCTGAGTTGCTAGGATTACAAGTGTAAGCCACCAGTGCTTGACTTCCAAATTACCATTGTATTCTTTTTGTAAGTCATGGGGCTTGAACTTGGGGCCTGGGCTCTGACCCTGAGCTCTACTGCTCAAGGTTAGCACGCTACCACCAGGTTTCTGGTGGCTAACTGGAAATAAAAGTCTCACTGATTTTCCTGTTTGGGCTGGCTTTGAACCACAACCTGCAGATATCAGCCTCCTGAGTAGTTAGGATTACAGGTGTGAGCCTCCCAAGCCTGGGTCCAAACTATTTTTAACTAAGATAACTGGAGTTGTTTCTGCTCCCCCCACCTCCCCACATCCTCATTCCCCACAACCATCCTGCTTTAAAATCAAACAGCTTATTCCAACAACCTCTGATAAATTATCTTCTAGGTTGCTCTTTTGATCTTACTCCTCCTATTCTGTTCATACCACTGTTTACATCTATATCATAGATCAGTTTCAAATCTTCAGAGCTGAGAGCAAGCATTCACTGTCAGAATCTCCCTAGCTTCTCCAGTACTTATACTCTTTGTAAGAATTTTAGAACCGCCGGTGGCTCACGCCTGTAATCCTAGCTACTCCGGAGGCTGAGGTCTGAGGATTGTGGTTCAAAGCCAGTCCGGCCAGAAAAGTCCGTGAGACTCTTATCTCCAATAAACCACTAGAAAACCGGAAGTGGCGGTGTGGCTCAAGTGGTAGAGCACTCGCCTTGAGCTGAAGAGTGCAGGGACAGTGCCCAAGCCCAGAAATCAAGCCCCATGACTGACCAAAAAAAAAAAAAAATTTTTTTAGAACCTATTATAACCATGAATTAGGATTTGACTAAAATTACATTGAATTTAATCTGTGTATGTGTGTGTCCTTGAACTTGGGGCCTTACTTGCTAGGAATTCTACTGCTGAGACCCCCCACTACCCCCAACCTATGAAACTATAGATCTATAGGCTGATGTGAAAAGAAGATGTTTACTTCCTCTTCTGTTAGTCTTTAAATACGCTATCTGATTTATTCTTAGGTATTCTAAGTCGGGTCTGATATTACAAGATCTTTCATCTTCCTAGTAAATTTTCCTAAGTGATAATTTTTGGCATGTAGGCATTCTTTACCTTTTTTTGCCAGTCCTGGGGCCTGGGCGCTGTCCCTGAGCTGTTGTGGCTAAATGCTAGCACTCTACCACAATGCCGCTTCTAGCCTTTTCTGAATATGTGATACTGAGGAATTGAACCCAGGGCTTCATGCATGCCAGGCTAGCCACCTTCCCAGCCCAGCATAATTTTTTGGGGGGAGGGTCTGGTCATGGGGCCTGAGCTCTGGGCCTGCGTGCTGTCCCTCAGCTCTTCAGCTCAAGGCTAGCACTCTACCACTTGAGCCACAGCACCACTTCCAGCTTCTTTTTGCTTATGTGGTGATGAGTTATCGAACCCAGGGACTCATGCATGCAAGGCAAGCGCTCTACCACTGAGCCACTTCCCAGCCCCTCTAACAATTTTTTTCTTCTTTGGCAGACATATAACCAACCAATGAGCAATATTTTTGTTTCCAATTCTATTTGTCATTATAACAAAAAGTGAGTGTCTTCAGTTGGAAAGTCCTAAAATTCTAACCACTACTGCAGTGTAAGATAAATAAAAAGTAGGTGCCACTATAACGTGACCATGTGGTAAGGTATGCTTATCATTTTCTGTGATCAGATATCACAAACCCATGAAGAAATGACTAGGAGAAAACCATTAGGTTAGTGTGGTTAGTCCTAAATGCTTATCCTAGCAAAACTAAACTGTACAGCAGCTATTTCCAGAGTACAATCATCATGGAAATTTTACTGAGACTATGAAGTAAAGCACTATAAAACAAGGCGAGCCGTGGTTAATGTCATATCAGTGCTCTGAGCCTATCTTCATGGGTAAGTACTATTACTATCTATGTTTTCAGCTTTGCTCCTTACTACTACAAGTATAGCCCCTTTTGCATTATTTTAATCAATTGCCTAATATTTATGCATATATGCATTTCCCCAGATTCATCTAACTTTCAAAGGACATTCATATTGTCAGTGAATCTGAGAAATCACATTGATTCTCAGCAAGTGCATCCAATAACTTCACTACATTACATATAAACACTGAAGAGCTTTGACTTACTTGTCTGTGCAACAATATTAGTATGCTTTCGTAACATAGCAGCGGCGGTCTCTGAGAGGGTCACGATCACTTCAAGGGCAAGCTGGCGCTGCATATTATTGAGGCTGGTATCTCCACACAACTAGAAAGAAGGCAGATTTGTATGCATTTATTACTTAAGATTATCACCTGTACTTAAGGAGCAGACCTATGCTCAAGTATCAACCTACCTTTAGACTTAGCTGCAGAGTTGCTTCCAAGTGAGGACGCAGATACTTTGGGACAGTATCTGCTATCTCAACCAGGGATTTTAGGACCGAATCATCATTCTGGTAGCACGAGTCATTAACAGCCTAGAAGATATAAAACAGGAAAAACTCAGCAACCAAAATGTTCCTATGAAGTGGTTAAAAAAGAATACTTTTCAATTGTCATACCAAAAACCACATCCACACCTTAATGTTCATGTGACACATAAGTATTGTATGATCCCATTATGGGGCACTTATCCAAAGGAATTAAAATCATGTAAACCAGACATGTGCACATACATGTTTATTTTAGCACTGTTAATAACATGATAACATATGAAGTAGAAAATGTGATATGCATGTATATACACAATGGACTATTATTTAACTTTAAAAATGAATGGGATTCTGTAATTACAGTAACATGGATGGAATCAGAAGTGAAACTTCTAATTGGAGTTTTCTGCCTGAGCTGGCTTTGAACTGGGGTCCTGAGATCTCAGCCTCCTTAGTAGCTGACAAGTGTGAGTCCCTGGTGCCTGGCTGTGGTTCTAATTTTTTGAAATAGGATCTCAATTTTTGCAGGCTCCTATTTATCCTTCTTGTATCTCAAGTGTTCACACATGCCAGGTTGGAAAATCAAACGAAGTGAACCTAGAACCTAAGCCACAAATTAGTTTTTGCCTTTTTAAAACCTATAGTTGGCCTTCAGAATATTGGAGGGCTGGGAATGTGGCTTAGTGGTAAGAGTGCTTGCCTAGCATGCGTAAAGCCCTGGGTTCGATTCCTCAGTACCACTAACAGAAAAGGCTGGAAATGGCACTGTGGCTTAAGCGGTAGGTGCTAACCTTGAACAAAAGAAGCTCAGGGACAGTGCCCAAGGTCGAGTTAAAGGGCCAGGACTGCCTCCCCTCCAAAAAAAGTTGGGAGGAGACGGGAAACTGTCTATACTGAACAAGACTATGTCAGATTCTTACTCTCCAACACTATATCATAACAACTACTTGCATTAAAGTGTATGACAGGACAAGTCGTTATATCGAAAAAACGAACTTTACAACTTTGGTAGGGGGGATGTGGGGGTAGGGGAAACAAATGAGGAGGCTACAATGCTTGATAAGAAATGTGCTCATTATCTTACCCATGTAATTGTAACCCCTCTGTACAGTATTTTCACAATAAAAAAATGAAATAAATGACTCTAACATCCAGGGATTTTGGTATTTGATCAGTTAGGATGCTAGATGACTACTCAGCAATCATCATACTTTAACAGAATACTGCGTAAGTCAAGGAAGACCACACATTGTTTCCAGAACTTCAGAATCTCAGATCTTTCCAACAGGAACACCAACACTAATGGTGTTTGTTTTGCCAAGGAAACTGCCATTATCAGTCCAGTGCTTAGCCACCGCAAATCATGTAGTTTACCTTGGCCACCAGTATAGTCACACCTCAGCTTTAACTGGCTATACAAGACATTTAAGCATGCATTTTTAAAATGTTTTTCTGAGGTTTTGTCATATTTAGATATTTAAAAGATGCCTAATATCTAATAGTTATATATGCATTCATTTTAGGAAGGCCTAAACATTTTCTCAAAAACCAGATTTATAGTCTGGTGAGAATGAGAATCACTACAGTAACGTCTTCATTCTTATTTTTCTAACCTTAAAACATGGTCTTATCCTTAGGAACTAATGTGGGCCTGGGCAGTGACCCTGAGCCTCTTTGTGCCCAAGGCTAGCATTCTACCACACTTGAGGCACAGCACCACCTCTGCCTTTTTCTGAGTAGTTTATTGGAGATAAGAGTCTCATGGACTTTCCTGTCCAGGCTGGCTTTGAACTGTGATCTTCAGATCTCAGCCTCCTGAATAGGTAGGATTATAGGCATGAGCTAGTGGAGTACAGCTAAATTCTGATCTTTCTACTTACCCAAACTATGAACCTGGAAAAGCATTTTGTTCTTTATTCCTTAGTTTTTCCTTTTATAAAACTGGCCTTAAACCTTATTTATAGGTTATTTTGTAAATTTAATATGAAAGACCTACATGATTATGCATTAATAAATACTTTCTAAACAATCTGAAAAAGATGGGCTAGGATTGTGGTTCAAGTGGCAGTGTGCTACCTGTGCCAGTCAGCAAGCCAGGTAAGTTTGAGGAACTGAGTTCAAACCCCCAGTAAAATAAAAAAGTCAATGGCACAGAAATATACTATACGTAAATGGGTGTCCATTTACGTATACCTGCTGTTTTCATTGCAGATAAAAGGTTAAAAAATTACCTATTTAAAAAAACGCATGTTGGAAGTGACACTGTGGCTCAAGCAGCAGAGCACTCGCCTTGAGCTGAAGAGCACAGAGACAGCGCCCAAGCTCAGAGTTCAGGCCCCACGACCGACCAAAAACAAACAAAAAAGCATGCACTATATATATAACTGATGAGAATTTAGACTAATGAAAACAGCAACATAATTATGATTAGTTTTATACTGTTTTCTTACCTGTAGGAATCCAGGTAACAAGTCTGCAAAATGTTTGAAGAGAGCAACATTATGTTCATTTGCAAGTATAAATGCAGCTGTAGCTCTAGCAGATAATGTCCTGATCTACAACAAAGAGAATAAAAGATGTCACAAATATGACACTGGATAAGATTCACCTTTTCATATTCAAGATGAAATTATTCTTTACCTTGAAGTAGTATTTATTGTATCATATTCTAACCCCCATAAAGTTCTTTCACAAATTAGATGGAATCAGAAATTAAAATCAGTGGAATTTATTTACCGATGGATGTTCCTGATCTTGCATACACTGAACTAACATCCGTTTGATGACGTCTAAATAGTGCTGCTGTTGGTTTCCAAAAATTCCAGGAAAGTTCCTAGAAAATGATCCAATAACACTCTTTAAAAGCTACATTATATATCTCTGTAAAGTGTGAGAATCTCTAATGACCAGTTTACCTAATTACTTCAAAACTTGCATCAATCCTTATGTTGAACATCATCCTCACATGCTCTAAAACAAGTTCTCTTTCTGGATGGGGCGAATGGAAACAAACACATAGCCATTCAGACTGGTTATGGAGGCTCTGTCCTGCTCCTTACTATATCCTTTATGACCCACTCTCTGCTTCTCAGCTGACTTGCAATGCATGATGGAAAGGGAAGCACAAGGTTGTGGGAGGCAGTGGTACTAATCATGCCTTCTGCCCATCCATTTCCAGTCTCAGTGTCCAAGGGAATACTGTTTCTGCTTTGCAAATGTGGACTAAGCTCCGTTGGAAAATAAATACAGCACAAAGGATTGGAGGCAAAGCTCAAGGGGTAAAAATGACTAAGTACAAGGCTCCATCAAAAACAAGTGGGGGCTGGGAAGATGGCTCAGTGGTAGGTAGAGCGTTTGCCTTGCATGCCAGAGGCCCTGGGTTCGATTCCTTAGCCAGAAGTGGTGCTGTGGCTCAAGTGGTAGAGCACTAGCCTTGAGCTGAAGAGCTGAGGGACAGCACCACACCCAGGCCCAGAGTGAAAGCCCCACAGCTGGACCCCCCCAAAAAAACTCAAAAATCAAGTAATTTTAAAAAATTGGTAAACAGAATGTTTACCAACAAACAAGATTCACTTGACAAAGCAGAAAAAGATGTAAAATCTGAAAAGTGTATGTAGTGTAACTGGAAAAGTTGTGAATCACACATATTAATATAAGCACCACCTAATTCTAAACCTAAACCATTTGCTCATAAATATACAGAAGTCTGTTGAAAAAGATAAAGTACACTCACAGAAAAAAGAATAGACTACAAAAAATAGACTCACTCCCATTCTGTTCTTTTTCACAATTATTATTTTTGCCAGTTCTGGGGCTTGAAGTCAAGGCCTGGGCACTGTCCATGAGATTCTTTTGCTCAGGGCTGGCACTCTACTACTTGAGCCACAGCACCACTTCCAGCTTTATCTGTGTATGTGGTACTGAGGAATTGAACACCAGGACTTCATGCACACTAGGTAAGCACTCTTCCATTAAACCACATTCCCAGCCCTTTTCACACTTATAGTGGTTGTCTAAAAGCTACACTGTTACTCTCCAAATAAACGCATGGAGACTAAGAAAAATTTCAGGACAAAAGGAAAACTGTAGCATGTAAAACAATCTCTACCCCCTTTTTACCAAATTTGCTTTTAACAGAAATGCAAAGTATATCGGGATATTCCCAAAAGCCAAAATTGGGCTAACACAATCAATTTTAGAGCTCCAAGATATGAATTTTTTTTTCTTTTGAACAGGATCAGGACATGTACCAGAATATGTGAAGGGCGGCTTCCCGCAGACCCATGTTCTGAGAGCTGACTGAGTCAAAGAGGAACTTCAAACCTTCAGGCCACTGGTTGTTGCCGTCCTCATCTGCAAGCGAAGAAATCTAGGCATGAGGAGTGCCAATCCAACCCCAAAATAATAGGGGTAAACCCTTCTAATTTCCTAAGTCCCACTGAAATTGTACCACAGTGCAAGTGTCTTTTGCTCTACAGTTTTAGAAATTCCAATACAATGAAGTCTTTTAACCATGAAAACAGTATCACAATCTTAAAAAAAAAAAGATTTCATGTACATTTGGGTTTACATAAGCAAGGATATTAGGGGTGGTCATTTATTTTTTCCAGTCCTGGGGTTTGAACTCAGGGCCATAGTCCCTAAGCTTCATTTGCTAAAGGCTAGCACTGTACCACTTGAACCACAATGCACCACTTCCAGCCTTTTCTGTTTATATGGTACTGAGGAATCGAACCCAGGGCTTCATGCATGTTGGGCAAGCACTCTACCACTAAGCCACATTCCCATCCTCAAATTGTTCTTGTATCTGGTTCCCAAGGACTGGGATCACAGGTGTGTGCTAGCAAGCCTGGCACAAACTTTATAGTTGTTGTTTTTCTTTTTTGTCACTTGTGGGGCTTGAACAGCTGGCCTAGGCGCTTTCCCTTAGCTCTTCAGCTCAAGGCTAACCCTTTACCACTGAGCCACAGAATCACTTTTGGATTTTCTGGTGGTTCACTGGAGATAAGAGTCTCATAGACTTTACTGCCTGGGCTGGCTTTGAACTGCTATCCTCAGCTCTCAGCCTCTGAGAAGTTAAGATTATAGGCCTGGGCTGGGAAGGTGGCTCAGTAGCAGAGTGCTTGCCTTGCATGCCTGAGGCCCTGAGTTCGATTCCTCAGCACCACATAAGCAAAAAGAAAAAAGCCGGAAGTGGAGCTGTGGCTCAAGTGGTAGAGCACTAGCCTTGAGCTGAAGAGCTGAGGGACAGTGCCCAGGCCCACAGTTCAGGCCCCACGACTGGACCCAAAAAAAAAGATTATAGGCCTGAGACACCAGTTCCTGGCTTGTTCTTTTCTTGTGCTGGTACTGGGGCTTGCTCAGGTTCTGGACAATGTCCCTGAGCTTTTTTGCTCAAGGTTAGTGTTGTGCCACTTGTGCAACAGGTTCTACTTACAGGTTTTTTGGTGGCTCATTGGAGATAAGAAACTCATGAACTTTCCTGCCTGGGCTGACTCCAAGCTGTGTTCCTCAGATCTGTTTCCGGATTAGCTATAGCTAGGATTACAGGAGTGAGCCACCTGTGCACAGCTACTTTATAACCTTAAGTATATAAAATGTTACTTTAACAAGACTTTAAAATGTAGATTTTTAAATGATAATATTGCTCTAGTTAAGATACTCACTGATGTCCTATGTCACAAAGACCTGAAGAGTAGTCCAGAAGTGTGAGGCAGACAAAGCAATAGGCTGTTTCTTTTCAAAAGTAAAATAAGTAGCCAGGTATCTGTAGCTCATGCCTGTAATCCTAACTACTCAGGAAGCTGAGATCTGAGGATCAAGGTCCAAAGCCAGCCGGAACAGGAATGTCTGTGAGACTCTGACATTGTACCTCAAAGTGACAGAGTGCTAGCCTTGAACACAAAAGCACAGGAAGGACGTCTAAGCCCTGAGTTCAAGACCCATGACTGAGGAAAAAAAAACTTAAAAAATGAAAAATTGTGGCCAGGTGCTGGTGGCTCATGCCCGTAATACTAGCTAATCAGGCAGTTGAGATATGAGGATCATGGTTCAAAGCCAGCCTGGGCAGGAAAAGCCATGAAACTCTTGTCTCCGATAAACCAGAAAACCTGAAATGGTGCTGAGGAATCGAACCCAGGGCCTCATGCATGCAAGGCAAGCACTCTACCACTGAGCCACCTTCCCAGCCCCTTTTGGCATTTTTGTTGTTGTTGTTTATGGGGTCCAGTCATGGACCTGAACTCTGGGCCTGGGCGCTGTCCCTCAGCTCTTTACCTCAAGGCTAGCACTCTACCACTTGAGCCACAGCGCCACTTCCGGCTTTTTTTTTCCTGCTTATGTGATACTGAGGAATCAAACCCAGGGCCTCATGTAAGGCAAGTGCTCCACCACTGAGCCATCTTCCCAGCCCCTCTTTTGGCATTTTATAAAGTATGTAGTACAGCAATTTAGCAGCAATTTAGCAGCCAAGTATATGCTTTATCAGTATATATACATACATGGCCACTACTGCACATGGAGTCCACTGCTTTCTACCTCAATCAGCAAGCTGAACTATAAAGAAGGTTCTACCATTAGTTAGCCTGTGCTTATAAAACTTTATAGATGAAAAGAGGAAATATAGCTAAAAACCTTGAAGCAAATTGTAAGATTATTTTTACATATGGGCATTTTGAATAGTAATTTTGTTAAGTATTATGGCTGGATTCTATAAATAGCTGTAATTTTTGGCTCTGAATGCGGAATCCATAATCACATTCATTTTAGATCAAATAAACACTACTGTGATACTCGTGAATTATCCTCCAAAAGATTCTATTAAAAAAAAAAAACTAAGGCCAGGTTCCAATGGCTCTCGCCTGTAATCCTATTGTAGGAGGCTGAGATCTGAGGATCCTGGTTCAAAGCCAGCCTGGACAGGAAAGCCTGTGAGGTTCTTATCTCCAATGAACCACCAGAAAACCCAGAAGTGTTTCTGTGGCTCAAGTGGTAGAGAGCTTGCCTTGAGCTAGCTAGAGGACAGGGCCCAGGCCCAGAGTTCAAGCCCCATTACCAACAAAAAAACCAAAAGGGCCAGGCATTATGATACATGCCCATCACCCCAGCATTTGGGTAGACTGAAGCATATAAAGACAGTGTGTAGCTCAGACGTGGACACAGAGGAGAGACAATCTCACTAAACCAAAGGAATATATGATAACAAAAAGAAAACATATACAACAGCCTTTCCCTGTGACTTAATAATAAATGTATCTATACACATACCTATTAAGTTCCTGGCCAATTCTGCAGCAATATCACAAATTTTTTTCCTCATGCTAGATTGTGTTTCCATCTGAATAATCATTAGCAGTTCACTCTTGATGGCAGTCTGAACATCCGATGGAAGAGTGGGATAGACTTCATCAAATGCAGAGGACAAAAGACGTCTCAGGAGGACGGCAGCCATTTGTCTAGCCTACAGACAGACACCATTAATACCTTCACCTCTTACTAGAGAAAACAATCCCCACCATTATGTCACTGTTTGCATTTTAACAATTTGTCTCAAAAGCACCTTTTAGCTGCCCTAAAAATGTAATTAGCATGTTTTATATATTACATTTCTATGAAATACATTCATGTAAATTGTGGTTTCTGTGCAATATGATTATCAAAAGGATCACGGTTATCTAATTCAAATTCGGTTATCTAATTCCTAAACTGATCTAAGATGTAAGTGCAGAGATGGTTACAAGC
Organism: Dipodomys ordii; assembly: GCF_000151885.1. NCBI lineage: Eukaryota > Metazoa > Chordata > Mammalia > Rodentia > Heteromyidae > Dipodomys > Dipodomys ordii. Next base: position 7,079,450 of record NW_012267281.1, read on the forward strand.
ATGGGTTAAGCAATAGTTTGCCAAGGAAACACAAAGCCCTGCGTAAATCTATTTTAATAAGTGAAAAAAATATTGATTTCTTCTATGAGCTCACAGAAAACAAATTTGTCAGTCCACATGGGAAGAAGTCAGGTGACCTCTATAGAAATTAAGCTTGGCTTCATTTCCATCAAATACTACCATAAGCACCAGCCTACACTGTGAGTATTAACAGGTGTCACTGTATGAATCATAAATGTTTTATGGTTTTCTAGACTTGAATATTTCACTATCTTTTCTAAAGTAAACATACTCAAGGACACACAATACTTAAATCCAGGCACATATGCCTGTTTTATCATCAGGATCAAGGAATCTTAAAATTTAAGCAACTCTGAATTTGGCATACTAGGCAATTCATTAAAAATCACAACTTTCAAAAAGTGTCTTAGTTTCTAAGTATATCTTCTTTTTGTTTTTTGGGTCGGGTCGTAGGGCCTGAACTCTGGGCCTGGACGCTTGTCCCTCAGCTCTTCAGCTCAAGGCTAGTGCTCTACTACTTGAGCCACAGCGCCACTTCCAGCTTTTTTCTTTTTGCTTATATGGTACTGAGGAATTGAACCCAGGGCCTCAGGCATGCAGGGCAAGCGCTCTACCATTGAGCCACCTTCCCAGCCCCTCTAAGTATATCTTCATCTAGAGATGATTATACACACAAATCTGTGTAGATAAAATATATTAGTTCAAAATATTTGGCAATATGAAAATAATAAATGAGGGGCTGGGAAGGTGGCTCAGTGGTAATGTGCTTGCCTTGCATGCATGAGGCCCTGGGTTCAATTCCTCAGCACCACATAAGCAAAAAGAAAAAAAGAAAAGAAAATACTAAATGATCTAATTTTTGTAAGGTCTGCCCTGGACCACGCAGTCCCTGGCTTCCCCAGCTCCTGGCTAAGTCTCTGCCTAGTACCTAGGTAACTGGCACACCTGGAGGCAGGTACTGCCCTGGGTCAGTCCTCCCATCAGACAGGGAAGGTCCCAGGACCCTGGGGTGGCAATCCAGATGTGGCGTGGCCCCATCTCTCCTGTTCTGGGCCTGGGGATGAGTCCGCCCCTTTTGGCAAGCCTCTCCACCAAGCATGGTGTGGGGTAGGCAGTTCAGAATAAACTTTCTCCTCTCTGACCTTAAGTGCTCTCTTTAGTGGCTACCTAATTAAATCTATTTAATTTACCTAGCAATTTTCTCCTTTCTTTAATAGAGTACTTCAAAAGTTACCTTAACACCTATATTAGGTTATGTGTACCAGAAGCATCCCTCCCCACTTCCTTTTGTGACCAGGTGGTTCAGGAAATGACCTCAGTGGATGAGGAAGTGACCTCAGAGCCTGGGAACCTTTGCTGACTCACAGTCATGTGATTGATAGTCAGGTGATTACTGGTTTTAGTCCGGTAAAGTAGAAGGGGGAGGGGCTGTTCTCCTGGGCCAACCTAACTTATTCCTATACCAAGTCAAGTTCTAGAAACATCTACACGGTAAATAATACTCATCATCTACTCTGACCACAATGCAACAACACCCTAGTTCCTTTTGTAAGAATGTGATATTCGTAAGAAGAATAAATTAATTTTACCTCCTCAGCAGCTGTTGTATTTCTGATGGCTTGCAAGAGGAATGTGATCTTTGATTGGCCTGGGATATTCTCATAGGTTTCCTACATGGAGAAGAAATTTACAAGTTAGGATGTCATTAGAAAACCTCATGAGTAAGCGAGTGAAGGGAAGAGCAGAGTAAAAAGTAGAGGAGAAGCACTGTACAGAAGCAGTCCTGGTCTAGGGTTAACATTTCCTTCTATGATGTAAACTATACTCAGGTTAGCAAAAAGATGTCCAAGGAGTTACTTGGTTCTTTTCTACTCATGCTTTTTAAATCTGTTTCTCAATTTAGATTCCCTGGTTTATAAAATTCATACAAAGGCTAAAAAATGGTCAAATATGTCTTGGCTTATGTGCTTAAAAATAAGTGCTCACTTAATATCACTTTATATTCTGGAAAACTACTTAAGACCATGTAGAACTGCTCAAATCACCACTACTTCCAAACACCAGATACATCCCATTAAATGAAACAGTGAAAGGGACTTATTCAAATTCTTCATGCTACATTATCTTTCAAGCAAGGATTATACACATAAACAAATGACTGTACTCAAGAGAAAGTTAGCCACGAGACTTTAATATCATTGCCTGGCATGTTAGTAAAGAACTCCACTCAGAACACATATCTCTGTTAATGATGTAAAATCAGAACAAATTTGTTTGCAGTAAAAAGTTAACCTCAATTAAAAGCAGATTGTCAGCATGGATCCTAAAGTATGTTGAAATAGATGCCTGTGCACATGTAAAAATTCTAACAATGAATCTCTTCACTGTAGAAAATAAATCAACTCAAGTACACACACATGGATTTTTTTTCCCCTCTGGAAAGAGCAGACCCTCAATTTCTCCATTAACACAGGTAATTTCTTACTGTAAACCCAAAGGGCGTGCCCACTCTCTCACTGTATGGCATCTCTATAATCTCTGGACAAAAAAGGGAGGAAAGAAATGAGGCTACTTAGGAACTCAGGGATCTTCAAAGTAAGCCAGGAGATATTGACATCCTTGAGATATAGCAGAAAAGAAAGGTTTAAAATGGCCAGCCAAGATCAAAGATAAGGAAGACAGAATTCTGTTGTAAGGCTTTGTCCTATCTCTAGCATTTGTTAGTTCTGAGTTTCAGCCCTGAGGGCTTCCTCCACTGCAAGAGTGGGGAACCTTTTTACTGCCAAGGGCTATTTGGATATATTTATAACTGCCAGGCAGGCCTCACAAAATTATCAATAGAAGTGGACAGCCTCGGGCATTTCACTAAGAAACTGTCAAATTATTTCCTAAGGTGGCCCCACCCCTGTCAATATCAAAGTTCCTTTTATGCAGGGGCACACAATTTTCAAACATTTCAGCCCAGGGAAGAACATTTTTTAGGGGAAAGATTTTAAGATCTTCTAAAAACCTCCAGTTTCTTGCTACTAAAAAGCTTATAGGACCTTAATAATGCTTTAAAAAAAAAAACCAATAAAACAACAACAAAAACCCTGAGCATTCACAGCAAAGGGGAGGTTGGTCTAAATTCAAAAAATGAGGTAACAGGGGGCTGGGAAGGCTCAGTGGTTGAGCGCTTGCCTTGCATGCATGAGGCCCTGGGTTCGCTTCCTCAGCAGCACATAAGCAAAAAGAAAGAAGCCGGAAGTGGTGCTATGGCTCAAGTGGTAGAGTGCTAGCCTTGAGCTGAAGAACTGAGGGACAGTACCCAGGCCCAGAGTTCAGGCCCCATGACCGGACCAAAAAAACAAAACAAAAAAAATGAGTTAACAGGGGATGGGAAGGTGGCTCAGTGGTAGAGTACTTGCCTTGCATGCATGCATGAAGCCCTGGGTTCGATTCCTCAGAACCACATAAGCAGAAAAAGCCGGAAGTGGCGCTGTGGTTCAAGTGATAGAACACTAGCCTTGAGCTGAAGAGCTGAGGGATAGTGCCCAGGCCCAGAATTCAGGCCCCAGGACTGGCAAAAAAAAAAGAGAGAGAGATATAAAGATATTCCCAAACTGAGTGCAAATATGTGCCTTGAAGTTCCTCTTTTTTTTTTTTAAACCAAAGCAACTGGAAAATTAAAAAAACAGCATAACCTTTTCACTTAAAAAAAAAAAGGAGTGGGCTGGGAAGATGGCTCAGTGGTAGAGCGCTTGCCTTGCAATGCATGAGGCCCTGGGTTCGATTCCTCAGCACCACATAAGCAAAAAGAAAAAAAAAAGCTGGAAGTGGTGCTGTGGCTCAAGTGGTAG
>NW_012267281.1:7083539-7087564 GCF_000151885.1 Dipodomys ordii
AAAAAAAAAAAAGGAAAGTCTGGGGGCTGGAAAGGTGGCTCAGTGGTAGAGCGCTTGCCTTGCATGCCTGAGGCTCTGGGTTCGATTCCTCAGCACCACATAAGCAAAAGGAAAAAAGCTGGAAGTGGCACTGTGGCTCAAGTGGTAGAGCGCTAGCCTGGAGCTGAAGAGCTGAGGGACAGTGCCCAGGCCCAGAGTTCAGGCCCCAGGACTGGATCCAAGAAAAAAAAAAGGAAAAAAAAAAGTCTGGGCAGAAATGTTTGCATTAGACTCCTGTCTAAGTAACCACTCAAAACCAGAAGTGGTGCTGTGGCTCCAAGTGGTAAAGCATTAGCCTTGAGCAAAAGAGCTCAGGCCCTGAGTTCAAGCCCCACAACCAAATAAATAAAACTATATAAATCTCCTGGGTTGGGACTGTAGTTAGTTTATGGTAGAGGGAAGCCCATGCACAACATCTGACATTTCATCTCACAGTGTATTAACAGTATCATATCCTTTAATTTCTTGCCTATGGCATATCAGATACCTTGTGGATGCTATAAAGGATTAAAATTTAAACCAAGTGTTTTTTGTTTTGTTTTAAACTTCACCAAGCTGGCTGGGCACAGTGGCGCATACCTGTAACCCTAGCTACTTAGGAGGCTGAGATCTGAGGATTGTGGTTCAGAGCCAGCCTGGACAGGAAAGTCCGTGGGACTTTCATGTCTAATTAACCCCCAGAAAACGGGAAGTGGCCCTGTGGCTCAAGTAGTAGAGTGTTTGCCTTGAGCTAGAGCTCAGGGACAGTGCCCAGGCCTAGAGTTCAAGCCTCACAACTGACAAAAAAACAAAACAAAAAACCCCTTACCCGGCTATCACTCTCAAAAACTGATGATCACTTTTGAGGATCTCTATCTTTGCTCAAGTAGGACTACTGATGTTGATGTGATGGTGCTAATTTATAGTAGAGACTTAAAAATAGTACACATTCCATAATGAATTAGAAGTCAGTGATGGGAACATTTGTGCCTGAGAGGATCTTCAATATAGTAATGAAATTGCATTATGGCCAAAGGCAGTGGCTCACACTTTTATTCCTGGCTCTCAAGAAGCTGAGATCTGGGGATCACAGTTTAAAAACAGCTGTTTCAGTGAGACTTTTTAAAAAATGGTCCAAGACAGGCACTAGAACTTAGTATCTGACATATTTTCAATTATTGGCTTGCACTCTACCAACTGAGGTACAACTGCAGCTCCTCCGCTCCCCCCAACTAATAATCTCCACCAAAAATAGTAGTATTATGGCCCAAGTGCCTTGAGCAGTAAAAGCTCAGGGACAGCACTGAGGCCCTGAGTATAAGCCCTAGGAACAGCCCACATGGTGGGGGGGGGGGGGGAGGAAGCATGATGACATCCATATAAAAAACAGCCAAATGTAATGGCTTGGAAATGTGTTATCTTTTTCTTGGTTTCAACAGATGTTTAGAAAGTTCTACAATGGCAGGGATGGCATTTCTTCATCCTGGCATTCCAAGTACCTAGTCACCGGAACCCAGTAGATACTGTAGAGATTTTGTAAACCTATTCGTAACAGATAGGTGCAGTTAATGTTCCCAGCATTGTGGCAGTGCTTCTACCACATGTAATCATGCTGTGTCAGGATTTTGCCTCCTCTTCCCTGCCCACAAAGGCAAAATGCTAATGAGTACCCATCTCACTCATTCCATAAATATGTATGCAGAGCCTATCCTTGTATCAAAAGATGCAAGAGGGGACAAGCAACCTTCTCAACACCCTGGCCTGTGAGCAATTAGATACATTTTCCAGTATGCTACCCCCACCTTTAATTCAAATCTCAACAATGAAGTTCTGTATTAGGATCAGTCTACATGAAGAATCTTAAGTACATAACATCTATGCATATGATTACTAAAACACTTGTGTATTACATGCAGGTTCAATTCTAAAGGACTTGTCAATTAATTGCCTATTTATACATTGTATTGAGATTTTTTAAGGGCATTTAAGAATTTCTTCAAACACTGGAAACATTTTTGGCATATGTTGAAAACTTTCAAAAGACTTTGAAAACTACCAAAAAAAAAAAACAGACTGTTAAAAGCTTATAAATACAAATAAGTAGTTTATACAATGGAACAAGCTTTAAAACAGACTTCAAGCCCTTTTGTGATTTTTCAACAAGATGTAAAAGTCATATTGTACTTGTCTCCTTACTCAATTGGTATTTTGACTGAGTAAGTTACAAAGATATTTACTGAGTCCTTGCTAATTGTTTAGTTTCAGAAATACTGCTATATTTTAATTTCTAAGAAAAAAAGTGTACATGTGTGTAGAATATTGAGCTATTTATGTGCAGCCACTTCTCAAATACTTTCCTAAAAAGCTTTATGCACCAATCAACTGTGTCAAAATAAGAAAATTCTGTATCAGTGGTTAATTTACATTAAAATATATTCTGAGGATATACAAAGAAAGACATGTAGTATCTGAATATTTTCACTAAGAATAAAGAGATTAAAAGAATAACAGTACTTATTTCCAATTGTTCTTTATGAGAAAATGTGCTGAATGCTGCTAAATATCCCTAAAGTGTTGGGATAAAAGATTTACTGCAGGCACCAATTGGAACTCAAGCTCAACTAGACACTGGTATTTAGTTCAATGGAAGAGATTCCCCACCAGGCTGGACAATAGAGACTTAAGCAACTGGAAGAGGGAAGAGGGAAGAGGGAGAATTAAACTAGCTTACTAATTACAATACTGTTCTGCTTTGTAACACATGAATATTTCTGCGTTAGGATTAAGAACTTTGGTTAAAAAGGAATTATCTAAAGGGAGCAGAAAGCATCAGAATGTTGTTTCGTATCATCATAATCCTGAGTGCAAATTCAGGATACAACACAAATACAAATGGCTTCTAAATACAAATGGCTTTTTACCCTACCAATAATGTCACAAAGCTTGCCAATGTACAATAATATTTTACCTCAATTATCCATTCATAGGGGGCTGCTTATATAAAAAAGTATATTTTTAACAATATGATCGTCTTTAGCTGTTCTAGATTATGTGGCAATGTGAAATACACTAAGTTGCAAAATAATGTGTACATAAACTCATTCATATAAAAATGGGAAACCTACTGTGCATGCTTGTACAGATACCTTTTGAGGAAGACTCGTGAGACAATAATGGTTACTTTTGGAGAGTGGGCTAAAAAACTGTACTGTATGAATTCTTACCACGAATATTACATGTTTAAGAATATATGAACAAGGAATTTTTTAAAAAAAACTATCAGAATAACGTAGTAGTTTCATGAGCTTGTTCCCACAGATCTGAAGTTCCAGAATACTTAACTTCCCTCATTCATTCATGGATCATTAGGTGTGAGCAGCACTTAATTCAAAGCACAGAATAACGCCACTGACTTAAAAGGTAACTCTACAGCCCACCCGATCCAAAAGTGGACCTGTCAATTTCTTTAGCTGCTCTGTCCCAACATCTCACGGTGAATTTCAGTTACATGGTTGCTAGGAACTCCAAGTAACAGGTTTGAGGGTCGACTGGAAAGTTGCTCCCTTTTCTGGAAGTATCTATCTCCTCCCACAGTGGTCTCAATATTGATGGGCAAGGTAACAGTTCTACCAAATCGAAGTCTTGTGTGGAAGAGAGAAGGGAATGAGATGTAGAGGGTGATAGGATCGGGAGACCCATTTCGATGTAACGATACTGAAGTCTTAAACGGGTGGTGTTGGCCCACAGACACAACGGAAGTGCCAGGATATCCCACGAGAGACCGCAAGTCTCTAGGGATCAAAGGGAATCTGGTCGGAGGAAGGTGGAAGCTGCTCGGGAAGAGACCTTAAAGGCAACTTCACCCAACTGGGGCTGGGGAAGGGGGGGAGCGCGGCTTCCGATCTTCAGAACCAGGCAGGAGAAAAGAGGGCTACATGGAGGAAAAAAAGAAAAAAAAAAGCACGCGAGCAAAGGGGAGGGGACAGGCGGGGCTGGGGTGGGGGGAA
>NW_012267281.1:7088309-7091752 GCF_000151885.1 Dipodomys ordii
GGGGCAAAGGGGACAGGGGAGGACGGGGCGGGGCTCCGTGTCCTCTCACCCCGGTCGCGGCCGCCGGCGCCAGCGCCTCATTGGTCCATGGCGAGGGGCGTGGCTTAGGCCTCTCCTCTAGGGCCGAGCGGATTGGCCACGCACCCCGCCGTACCGTCACTGGCCGCGCGCGGCGGATCGCCGGGCTGGGCCCGAGGGGTTCGCGGCCGGACTCTGTGCTGGGGCCTAGGCGGTACACGTCGCCTGACGTTCGGGAGCAGGCCCGGGTGGCTGGCTGTGGCCTAGGGGCACGGGGCCCAGTAGGAGTTGGGGGCGGGAGGAGGAGGAGGAGGAGGAGCTGGAGGAGCGGGTCGCTGAGCGCGGGAAATTCCCGCGCCGCTGGCTGGCCGATTCCCCGCCCCATCCTTGTGGCCTAGAAGCGGATCCCACCCCGCCGACCTCCGGGCTGGGCCCGCCCCTGGTGTCCCTTAAGGAGAGGGGGTGGGGTGCCTGGAAGCTCGTCTTCCTACTTGAACACCATCCCTACCCCTCGCCGACCCCCTCATCAGCTCCCTCCCCGGGCGGTGCCCTCGGGCCACCCCTTCCTCCCGCCGTGCTCACTGGTGACTCACTCCCGAAGCCGGCCCGGAAGAGGGGTTGTGGGCCCTGGGCTTGCCCGCCCTCTCCGCCCCCCCACTCCCTCCTCCCGGCCCGTCCCCATACCACCTATGCTCCCACCCCAGCGTCCGGACTGTTCTGTTTGGGGACCTTTACCCTCTCCGACTGGGAGAAGTCAGGGGACACACTCCCCTTCCTGGAGGTACATTGGTTTGTGGGGCTCGTCGCTCAGTGGTCAGTGATGTACGCCAGTACCCCGGTTATAGCATGGATGGTACTGGCATCGTCTGCCTTGGCCGCGTGCAGGTCAGAGGGCACTTCAAACTAAGGCCCTACTGTGTCCATTGTTCCTTGGGCCAAGAGTGACAGTGATGAAAATTCATTCTCTCTTCCTTCTATGAAGAATATAGGCCCCACACAGGTAGTTGTATACCTCGGGCAGCTGATTGTATTTAACTTAGAGAATTTAATTTCCTGTTGGCTATTCTGCTCTTTGGAAGTCTTACTAAACATTGACTCTGATTTTTTTTTTTTTTTAACGTTGGCCTGACATCAACAAGATCTACCGTGTGGTGTGCAGAATTGAGCTGAAGCCCTGGAATCCACATGTACTGTGATGGCCAGCCAAGACTTATTTCTTTTTCAGCCAAGATTTTTTAAAGGAATCAAACTGATTCACAACGAAAATTTCAGTTGAAGGTAGACGAGTGATAGAACATCTTCCTAGCAACTCCGAGACCCTGAAAGTTCAAAGTTAGTACCAACAAAATACTTTTTTTTTTTTTGCCAGTCCTGGGACTTGAACTCAGGGCCTGGGCACTGTCCCTGAGCTGCTTTTGCTCAAGGCTAGCACTCTACCACTTGAGCCACAGCACACTACTTCTGGCTTTTTCTGTTTATGTGGTACTGAGGAATTGAACCCAGTACTTCATGAGAGTTAGGCAAGCACTCTACCACTAAGCCACCTTCCCAGCTACAAAATACTTTTTGTACATGGTGAGCATGTCAAGATTTGTCAGCGGTTTCTTCTTCACCCAAGATTCTTAAAAAAATTTTAACTATATAAGAAAGCAATTTTTAAATAATGAAAGCCAGATGTGGTGGTGCCATGCTTGTAATCCCTGTACACTAGGGGCTGAGATAGGAAGTCCCTAGGTTTGCAGCGACCCTAGTCTATAGAGCAAGTTTAAGACTGGGTTGTATAAGGATTTCCTGTTTCAAAAAGAAACAACTACAAAAAAAAATATCAAACTAAAGCAAAACTATAACAGTTGAATAAGATAAACTGCTAGAGGCTTGCTCAAGTAGGGCCTGCTTTCTAGTTAGTGTTTAATACCTGTTGTGGTAATCGTTTTATTGGTAATTTGATCTGTAGCTTATATACATTTCACTTAGTAACTCTTAAGTAGTGGGCATTTCCAACATAAGTTTATAGGTATAGGTATGTCAAAACTTTTTTTTTTTTTTGAGAAAAGGTCTCACTAAGTTATCTCAGACTGGCCTTGAACTTGTGATCTTTCTCCCTTCACCTCACCAGCTTGCAACAGCACAAGCAAATGGGAATTTTTTTGCTGATGCAAAGCCTAATTGTTTCAAAAGAGAAACAATTTTGCAGTAATAGTGACCTCAATTATTCAAACATAAAATCACAGCCCAGCCTTAGTATTGTTAATATTCTAATCAAGGAAGCAAGGCCTTCAAATTTATGCAATTCCAGTAAATTGGAGTGGATTGTAGACATTCTGAAAGTACAGATCCTTATATCCAGAAAACCTACAAGGTGGGGACTACTTTCAGCATCAGTTTGCAATGCTTGCCTTGGCCTATTTATGATGCCCAACAATATTTTCCTCTTAACTTAAATACCATCTGAAGGCAGCATGAGGAGATCAGATGATAGGAAGTTAAGAGCCTTGAACCTGACTTTAATGGGATCTTGGCTCGGTAGTCTGTTATTAGTTATATGATTTTTAACTGAAGCCTCAATTTCATCTATAAAATGGGCATTATAAAGTACTATACTATTCAAAAAAGTTCAGCATTAAGTTGCAATTAGAAATGCAAAACTTCCAAGTCCATGCTCAGAAGAGATCTTTTACAGTCAGATCACCCAGACCAGGGGCAAGTGGAACCCTAATATTTCTGAAGGAGACCCATAGTAGGCCCCTCAGCAAATTATGCTGAACACAGGCAGAGGAAACTGACTCAGTTAACTTCCATTACTTTTTTTTTTCTCCATCTCTGTCTGTCTCTCATCTAGTTTTATATTTTAAATTCACTGAATGTGGGTGGGTGGGATTTTTGGGGAGAGGCAGATGGGTTTGGAGGCTAGGAGCAGAGGCATCAAGGCCAGGTATGAAGAGTTCAAATGAGGGCTTCACCACTCACACGGTGAATGAGCTTGCCCAAATTCAGTCCCCTTTCTCAATCCCAGTCCCCTCTTCTATGAAATGGAAATGACAGAAACATGTTTACTACTTGCTTAATGGATAGGACACTTTAACTGTTTATGAATCTGTATTCAAGTTCTATAATTCTTAAGCTTAATTCCAATGGCCTATCTAAAAATGTTTTTAAATGTGATTTGGTCATCACAGAGCATTGGAAAGTCCATTTCCAGCTATGAGTCTTGTAGGTGCACTCTCTGCTGCTGTGGTAGCCCATAAGCATTATTGGCTAGTTGATCTCTTGAAATATGGCTAGTTTGCAATGAGATATGCATTATTGTAAAATTGTATGCTCTAAATTTTATTTTTGTTGTTGTTGTTTTTTTGGGGTCCGGTCGTGGGGCCTGAACTCTGGGCCTGGGCACTGTCCCTCAGCTCTTCAGCTCAAGGCTAGTGCTC
>NW_012267281.1:7093367-7146558 GCF_000151885.1 Dipodomys ordii
ATGAGGCCCTGGGTTCGATTCCTCAGCACCACATAAGCAAAAAGAAAAAAGCTGGAAGTGGTGCTGTGGCTCAAGTGGTAGAGCACTAGCCTTGAGTTGAAGAGCTGAGGGACAGTGCCCAGGCCCAGAGTTTAGGCCCCACGACCGGACCCCCCCAAAAAAGAAAAAAGTAATTTCTGAAAACACTTATTTTCCCTTGAAATGTAGTATAGACCTAACTCCCTACCAACGAAAAAAAAGAATACATTATAACATAAACCACTGAGGATCTAAAAAGGTTGAAATCATACAAAATATGTTTTCTAACCAAAATAGAATGAAATTATAAATAGAGAACTAGGGAAATTTGACAAGTTCATGCCTATAAACAGTCCCATCCTAAATAGCAAATATGCTATTACAAATATTAGAAAACATCTTGAAGGTGTTTGAAAAGGAAGACATAAGATACCCAAACTTATGGGACATAGTGACAGAATTGCTCATGAAAGATGAAAGATCCCAAGGCCATAATGAAATGACAATCATTAGAGAGAAACTGAGCTAGGAAGGAAATTTTAAAAATAAGAAGAGAAAATAAAAAGAACACCAAATTCTGCCTTTGAGAAGATCCACAAAATTGCGAAACCTTTGTTTATATTGACTAAGGAAAAAGGAGAAAAGATTCACAAATACTAAAATCAAGAGTGAACCTGGTAAGCCTAGCATTGGGGGATCACACCTATGATCCCAGCACTCACAGTATGAGGCAGAATTGTGTTTGAAGCCAGGCACATTGTAAGACCCTGTTTCAAAAAAGAAAAACTTAAAAATAACAAAGGAGAGAAATTACTAATTGGCTTTCAGAGATATAAAGGCTTATAAGGAAATGTGATAAATGTTTATATTCTAACAAATTCTGTAATGTAGATGAAATAGATAAATTCCTAGAAAGACACACATTTTCAAAATTGAAGAAACAGAAAATAGACCTACAATGAGTAAACAGATTAAATGAATAGTAATTATTGTTAAAAATTCCCCACAAAAAAGTTAGGATCACATAGCTTCACTGCTGAACTACCTAAATATTTAAAGAATCAACACCAATCCTTCACAAACTGACAAAAAAATGGCAGAATGAACATATATTAAATCATATTAGAGGGCCAGTATGACACTGATACTGAAATGAGACAAAGATATCACAAGAAACTTATAGCTCACTATCCCTTAGGAACACTGACACAAAATTCTAAACAAATACTAGCTGACTAACAACATAAGATTTAAAACAAGTAGAGCTGGGCACTCACACCTGTAATCCTAGCTACTTAGGAGGCTAAGATCTGAGGATCATGGTTCAAAGACAGCATGGGCAAGAAAGGTCTGTGAGACTATTATCTCCAATAAACCACTCAGAAACCAGAAGTGGCACTGTGGCTCAAGTGGTAGAGCACTTGCCTGGAGCTGAAGAGCTGAGGGACAGAACCAGGCCCAGAGTTCAAGCCTCATGACCGGGAAAAAAATTATAGGTGTAAGCCACTGTGCCCTACACCATTTGATTCTTTGACAAGGTTAATTTTTTTTAGGGGGGAGTAAAGAAGGGTGCCAATTCTGGGGCTTGAACTCAGGGCCTGGGTGCTGTCTCAGAGCTTTTATGCTCAAGGCTAGCTCTCTAACACTTGAGCCACAGCTCTACTTTTGGCTTTTTTGTGGTTAATTGGAGATAAGAGTCTTATAGACTTTCCCTGTTAGCTCATAGCTTTCTGAGTAGCTTGCTTGATTATAGGAATGAGTCACAGAGCCCTGCAAGGTTCTTTTTTTTGGGGGGGGGGGTCCGGTCGTGGGACCTGAACTCTGGGCCTGGGCGCTGTCCCTCAATTTTTCAGCTCAAGGCTAGCGCTCTACCACTTGAGCCACAGTGCCACTTTCGGCTTTTTTCTTTTTGCGTATGTAGTGCTGAGGAATTGAACCCAGGGCCTCATGCATGCAAGGCAAGCACTCTACCACTGAGCCACCTTCCCAGCCCACAAGGTTCATTTTTATGTTTCAACTTGGCTAGTTGTGGTGCCTAGCTGTTTGGTCAAGCAATATAGATATTGCTGTGAAAGTTATTTGTGGATGTGATTTACCATCTATAAATCAGTTGACTTAGTGACAAATTGCCCTCCTTGAGGTGAGTGAATTTCTGTCCTCCATTGAGGGCCTCAACAGGAACAATTGAAGTCACTGGAGGCAGAATCCTCAAGAACGCAGCCTAGAAATTCTACCCTGACTTCCTGCCTGCCAGCATGCCCTTCACATCTGACACTCAAGACGACAAACAACATTGCTACCTGAATTTCCAGACCACTGGCCTGTTCTACAGGTTTGGGGCTTAATGGCTTCCACCATGCTGGGAGCCATTTCCTCACAAAGAAACCTATCCCTCTATGTATCCTGTTTTCCCAAGGGCACTGAAGGGGGCGTGGGGAGAAGTTTTCATCAAGTGTTGTGGTACAATTGGAAATCTACATTCAGAAGGCCCCTACCACATAAAATGGATCATGGACTAAAACTATAAAATTCTTAGAATAAATTTTCAAGGCCTTAGATTAGGTAACTTTTTAGATATGGGACCAGTAAACCACACACACACACACACACACACCCAAGAAAGAGGAAAAACTCACTCAAAGAATGGGAGAAAATACATACAGATCATATATAGTTCCCCTTTTTTGTTCTTTTGTTGTTGTTGTTGTTGGTCATGGGGTGTGAACTCTGGGCCTGGGTGCAGTCCCTCAGCTCTTCCGCTCAAGGCAAGTGCTCTATTACTTGAGCCACAGTGCCACTTCTGGTTTTCTAGTAGTTAATTGGAGATAAGAGTCTTAAAGACTTTCCTACCTGAGCTGGCTTTGAAGGGTAATCCTCAGATCTCAGCCTCCTGAGTAGGTAGGATTACAATTGGTGTGAGGCACTGGCACCTGGCTAGTTTTGTTTTTGAAGGCAGGGTCTCACTGTGTAGCAGAGGCTGGCCTCAAACTTAAAAGTTTTCTGCCTCAGCCTTTAGAGGTGTGAACCACAACACAGGTTTGCAAATTATGTAGCTTCTAAGAGACATCCAGAACATATAAAGAACTATTACAAGACCAAATTGACCCAGGTCTGGGAATGTGGCTTAGTGGCAGAGTGCTTGCTTTGCATATATGAAGCCCTGGGTTCAATTCTTTTTTTTTTTGTCAGTCGTGGGGCTTGAACTCTGGGCCTGGGCGCTGTCCCTCAGCTCTTCAGCTCAAGGCGAGCGAGCGCTCTACCACTTGAGCTACAGTGCCACTTCCGGTTTTCTGGTGGTTTATTGGAGATAGGAGTCTCATGGTCTCTCCTGCCTGGGCTGGCTTTGAACCTCGATCCTCAGATCTCAGCCTCCTGAGTAGCTAGGATTACAGGCGTGAGCACCAGTGCCCGGCTGGTTCAATTCTTTAGTACCACAAAAAACAGAAAAAGCTGAAAGTGGCACCGTGGCTCAGGTGGTAGAGTGATAGCTTGAGCAAAAGCAGCTCAGGAGCGCTGGGAAGGTGGCTCAGTGGTAGAGTGCTTGCCTTGCATGCATGAGGCCCTTGGTTTGATTCCTCAGAACCGCATAAGCAGAAAAAGCCAGAAATGGGGCTGAGGCTTAAGTGGTAGAGCCTTGGTCTACAGCTGAAGAGCTGGGGGACAGCACCCAGGCCCAGAGTGCAGGCCCCACAACCGACCAAAAAAAAAAAAAAAAAAAAAAGAAGCTGCTCAGGGAAAGCACCTAGGCCTTGACTTAAAGCCCCCAGGACTGGTAAAAACAAAAACAAGGGCCTGGGAAGGTGGCTCAGTGGTAGAGTGTTTGCCTTGCATGCATGAGGCCCTGGGTTCGATTCCTCAGCACTACATAAGCAAAAAGAAAAAAGCTGGAAGTAGCGCTGTGGCTCCAGTGGTAGAGCGCTAGCCTTGAGCTGAAGAGCTGAGGGGCAGCACCCAGGCCCAGAGTTCAGGCCCCATGACTGACCAAAAAAAAAAAAAAATTCGAGATGGAGCTGTGGCTCAAGTGGTAGAATGCTAGCCTTGAGTAAAAAGCTAAGGTAGGGCTGGGAAGGTGGCTCAGTGGTAGAGCGCATGCCTTGCATGCCAGAGGCCTAGGGTTCGATTCCTCAGCACCACATAAGCAAAAAGAAAAAAGCTGGAAGTGACGCTGTGGCTCAAGTGGTAGAGTGCTAGCCTTAGCTGAAGAGCTGAGGGACAGCGCCCAGACCCAGAGTTCAGGCCCCATGACTGGACCCAAAAATAATAAATAAATAAATAAAATAAAAGTGTGAGTCGCTGGTGCTGACTCACAGTGTCCAAAAAAAAAAAGCTAAGGTACAGGTGACCAGGCCCTGAGTTCAAGTCCCAGTACTGGTACCAAAACAAAAAACTTTCATGATAGGTGAATTATATATTTCAATATGAATCAAGAGATCTAAAGAAAATTGATCCAAACATAGTTTTCATATTTTCACAGTACTTTAAGTTCAGAATATATGGATAATCTTCATAATCCTCAGTACTTAGTACTTGGATATTGTGCTTGGGTACAACATATAAAATAAATATATTTTCTTCCCACCTTTTGCTATTTACAGCAAATACCTTACAGGTCAGACCCACTGATGTGGCCATTTTGCCTCATGCATTATGATGACATACATAGTGGACAGTGATTGTGACATCAATCCACATCTTGGATTTTCAGCTATTGACTGGCAGGATAGATTTCTAGCAGACTATAATTAATGAGGAATAAAGGAGACTTTATAGTAACACATACTTCTCTAGTCTACCTATTCTATGGTGTAGTACTGCTTTATGCCACATCTACTGCTTTCGTATTTAATATTTCATTCATCCATTTGCTTAATGAATGGGCCACCTCTGTGGCGGCACTGTGAGATGGTGAGAATTCTGTGGCAAGCTTGTAGGCCGGCTTCCCACCGTTATGGATTTGCTTTTTCTTTTTGATGGTACCAGTGTTCAAACTCAAGGCCGCTAGATCACTCATCTTTCTTACTTGGCTGGCACTCTAAAGGCTAGGCCTTTAGCCATATGGATTTATAAAAGAAGTCAAATTGGAGTGGACCTGTGACTCAATTGGTGGAGTACACTAGCCTAGAATACTAGCCTCAGTGCCCAGACCCAGGACCAACACATGCACACGCACATACACACACACACACACATATACACACAAGAAGTGAAATATGCTGGGCAGTGGCGGCTCATCATTGTAATCCTAGCTACTCAGGAGGCTGAGATCTGAGGATCTAGGTTCAAAGCAAGCCCAGGTAGAAAAGTTGGCGAGATACTTCTCCAATAAACTATTCAGAAAAAGGTAGAAGTGGTGCTGTGACTCAAGTGGTAGAGAGCACAGAGTCTCATGGATAGCACCCAGGCCCTGAGTTCAAGTCCCAGGACTAGCAAAAGAAAAGTAGAATAATGAACAAGTGGTTGTCATGGTGGGGGGGGCGGGGGAGGGGGGGAGTGCACATTCCTGTAACCCTAGCTATCTAGGAGGCTGAGATCTGAAAACTGAAGTTCAAAGCCAGGCCAAACAGACAAATCCAAGAGACTCATCTCCAATTTACCAGCAAAAGCTGGAAGTAGAAATGTGGCTCAAGTGGTAGAGCACCAGCCTTTAGCCAAAATCCAAGGTAGAGTTCAAGCCTTAATTTCTAGCACCAAAAACAACAACAAACCAAAGCAAGTTAACTGAGAAGATAATTTCATCTAGTGACAAGTTGAAAGAGGATGATGAGATAAAGAATGACTGGAGTTGATGTGGGGTGCTATTTAGGGACAGAGTATTTGATGGGTAGTGACATTTGAGCTGAAAGTGAGACTAATGAGGAAATGGAGGTCCATCCAACCGAGGAAACAGGACAAAAGCTGGAAGGCCAAAGTAAACTTTGCCAATTTCTAGAAGGGCCAACAGCTATGGCCAGAGGGTAGGAAGCAAGGAGGGAAAGCTGGGAGGGAAAGAGGTGGGATTATCTGTAGCATTGTGACAGTTTAAAGGCATGGCTTATTCTGGAGGAACCAAAACCAAGGGAAGATGAAGAGATTTGACCTAAAACAACAACAACAACAAAACAAAAAAAGCACAAAGGGATCAACCTGTCTGCTGTGTGGAAATGGGTATTGGAGAGAAAGTTGGTGGCCATATCCAGGGGTGGGGATGCTGGCTTAGTCTATAATGGTATCTTAAGTGGTTAGTTTAAAATAGTCTCATGATGTAAATAGAGCCGAACACTGGGTGCAGATTTAAGTTTCTCAAGACCTGAAATAGAGTCCTCTTAAGAAAAATCAAAATCTGGACAAAAGAGAGGTATGGATGCTCTGGAGTTAGGGAAACTGAAGGAGTTATGGAAAATCTGTCTGATTGGAGCTAAGGATAAGCTGGCTTGGGTTTTGGTCTGAGCAGGTAGGAATGCTATTAAGAGGAATGCAGAGGTGGTGTTTAGGGCCAGATCAGGGGAGTAATAAAAATCAAGGTTTACTTCCAGCTAAGTTGAAGGCATTCAGTAGACAGCCAGATAGTAATGTCCAGAAAACAGGTGGATAGAGGGGACTAGAGTCCAGGGATTGTCACAGTCAGCATTTTCATACATTTCAAGTTGTGGTATTGGATCACTTCATGATGGGTAGAGGGAAGAGAGCCAAGGACTTAAGCCAAGAACAGCTCAATAGTTAGAGGCCAGGCCAAAAAAGGTTGATAGTTTCTGCATAATGCAAACATAAGGATCGGGTATGGTACATTTGACATTAGCCACACCTAAAATTTTAATTCCTGTTGATTTCTGATTGTGAGGAGTTTATAAAAAATATAATTAGCTGGGTAAACAAGTAGGCACAGATGTCAGCTACATACAAAAAAGGGATTGTAATGATTTTTTTCTTATAGATCAAGAAAAGTATAATTTTCTTGGTATGAAGGAAAAAAAATTCACATGCTGGTATTACAGGGTACTCAGCCAGTAATTCTAACTACTCAAGAGGTTGAGATCTGAGGATTGTGCTTCAAAAGACTCTTATCTCCAATTAAACACTAAAAAACCAAAAGTGGAACTATAGCTCAAGTGGTAGGGTGCTAGCCTTGAGCTGAAAAAAAGCTTAGGACAGCACCCAGGTCCTGAATTGAAGCCCCAGGACTGGCAAAAATAAAAATAAAAATAAAATTTGGTTTTGGGGCTTGAACTCAGGGCTTGGCGCTGTCCTGACCTTTTCCACTGAAGGCTGGTAATCTATCCCTTGACTTTTCTTCTGACTTTTTGGTGGTTAATTGAAAGTCTGCTCACACTTTTTTGCCCTGGAATGCTTTGAACTGTGATCCTTAGGTTTTAGCCTTTTGGTAGCTAAAATTACAGGTATGAGCCACCAGACCTGGCAAAATTAACTTTCTTCAACCACTCAGCTCTCCCACTATCTAATTTACTGTTTCACTGGGAAGTATGGCTTTGAAAATAGGGAATTAAAACTATTGTTTAAGGAAATCTAGTCAAACTAAACTCCAAGTAAATACACTCATCTCCTCTGGTCTGAATCTAAGCATTTATCTGATCAGTTATGTTTGTGCTTAAGGTTTTATGACATAGGAAGGTTAGAGGGCCACCTGGTGTTCTTGCCCTGAAGCTAAACTGTTCTTGATCTCTGGGGTTTGAGCTCCTCTTCTTCATCCTCCTCCTCCTCCTCTCTTCTTCTTTATCTCCTCCTCTTCCTCCTCCCTTCCTCCTCCTCCTCCTTTTTCTAGGTAGTTTATTGAGGATGAGAATCTCGAGGATTTTCCTGCCTTAGCTGGCTTTGAACTACAATCCTCAGATTTCAGCCTCCTGAGTAGTTCGGAATTCAGGTGTGAGCCACCAGCACCTGTAATTCTAGCTACTCTCTCTCCTTTTACAAAGTGTTCCTTCCCATTTTCTCCGTTGGTCAACAGTCATTTATTATTGCTGCCAATGTACAATGACAGTGGCCTCTATGGGCCAGCTACTCTATGGGGCTTGCTGTGTGATCTGGAAACCAAATGACTACGTGCAGCAGTCAGCATGTGACCTGGGCGGAGTAGGGAGCAGATTACGCTTCCTGGGGAGCTGGGTGCATGACTTTAAGGAGGACAATTTAGCCATTTGGGTTTTGTTTTGTTTTGTTTTGTTTTTGTCAGTCGTGGGGGTTGAACTCTGGGTCTGGGCCCTGTCCCTCAGCTCTTCAGCTCAAGTCAAGTACTCTACTACTGGAGCCACAGCATCTCTTCCGGTTTTCAGAGTGGTTTATTGGAGATAAGAGTCTCAAGGACTTTCCTGCCCGGGCTGGCTTTGAATGGTGATCCTTAGATCTCAGCCTCCTGAGTAGCAGGCATGAGCCACGAGCTCAAGGCTTAATACATTTCTTTACATGATGACATTGTGGTTTTACCCTAGTTGGAGACTCAGTTCTAAGGGAAGCCGTTGACTAGGAGGCTCATTAGGTAGGATTTTGAATATTTCATGATTGGTTTCATTCCTCCACAAGGATAATGAATTACCTTTTCTTCCTCATTTACTTGATTAGTGATCTCTGAACACTAAAATATACTCATCTCTGAAAGGAGACAACTATATATCAAGGCCTGAAATGGGAAAGTTTAAAAACAAAGCATCTTGAGACAGTTGAGAAATTAATGTCAGTAGGAGTTGATGTGCTTAAAAGTATTTCTTTTCTATAGGAAAGTTCTTGATTAGATTTCAATTACTTGGTGACTAGAAGGTGAATGAATATCATAATTGTAGGAGAAAATACTATTTTTATGTTGGGCGGGAAATAAATAGTAGAATTTACAGTGGCTAGAGGTAGAACAAAACCTATCTGAAAATTAGATCTAGTTGGGTACTGCAAAAATCCTGCTCAGGGGAACATACATGGGTCCTGGAAAATTTTCTCCCGAAAATATCTAAATGAGACAAAAACTCATCTCTGACACTTTGAGGATGGCCATCCTGGTCATTTGGCTAATAATCTACTATCTTTTGAGCAATGCTAGGAAAACAGTGCTTTAAGTTTCTGATGTCTCTCCAGCTAGCTGAAGATAAAATACCAAGGAACTACGAGCAGATGTGGAATCTCCTTCTTTCTTCCTTGGTTTCTGTCTACCAGATCCTCAATCATTTTCTCAGACCTTCCCTTCTTCCTAGCTACTACCCTGAGGACTATAGTGGATGAGGGAGATAAAGGAACCTCTAGATCTTACTTTCCTTCTATTACCCTGGTAATTTGTTTCTCAGGATGCGTTAAATCCTTAACATTTGCCATCTAAATGCGAGATCGGGAGTTACTTACAGTAGTCAAGGCTGTTCTCGGCAGTATGCTTGCTCCAGCGGTGGGATGACATTAACCCCACAGTTCTGACCTTGTGACTCACAGAGGTTACCATAGAGACCCCAAGGAGCAGTTATGACTCACCACAGGTCAGTGCCACCCTGCTGGCAGCCATTGCAGTTTGCCCACCCTGCTGGCTTCCTAGGATCAAACTTAAATAATACAGGCTCAGTATGCCTATGTGGAACCATACAAGAGAAAGGAAGCCACCGGCCCTTGAGGATAAAATTAGTGATGTGGAAGCCAGCTCAGGTTAGGTACAGATGTCTCCCCAATTTCTGATTTGAAACTCTAGTAGTTTCCTTATCTATGGGCTTCATTTTTTTAAGTTTATTGTTATTATGAAGGTGTTGTACAGAGGGATTACAATGACATGAATTAGTAATGAGCACATTTCCTTTCATACAGGTCTTCCCTTACATCACTCCCACTGGACTTCAGTTTTTGTGTGTTCTTTTTGTACCTGTCCTGGGCTTGAACTCAGGGCCTGGGCACTGTCCCTAAGCTTCTTCAGCTTAAGGCTGGCACTCTACAACTTGAGCCCCAAGACCACTTCCAGCTTTTTCTAAGTAGTTTATTGGAGATGAGTTTCATGGACTTCTCTGCCTAGGCTGTCTTTGAACTGCAATCCTCAGATCTCAGCCTCTTGAGTGGCTAGGATTATGGGCAGGAGCCACCAGCACTCAGCTGGACTTCAATTTTATGTTTTACTGCTGAAAGAGCAGCTGATGTAAAAGCATTAAAAATTCCATATTAAATAAATTTATGGGACTTTGGTTTATAATTAAATCCTTATTTCATTTTTATCTATTTTTATCAGTTGTAGGGCTTGAACTCTGGTCTTGGTCTCTGTCTCTGAGCTCTTTCTGTTCAAGGCTAGTGCTTTATCACTTTGAGCCACAGCTCTACTTCTGTTTTTTTGTTTTTGTTTTTGCCAGTCATTGGGCTTGAACTCAGGGCCTGAGCACTGTCCCTGAGCTTCTTTTTTTGGGGGGGCCTGAACTCTGGGACTGGGCGCTGTCCTTCAGCTCTTCAGCTCAGAGCTAGCACTCTACCACTTGAGCCACAGTGCCACTTCCGGCTTTTTTCTTTTTGCTTATGTGGTGTTGAGGAATTGAACCCAGAGCCTCAGGCATGCAAGGCAAGCGCTCTACCACTGAGCCACCTTCCCAGCCCCCCTGAGCTGCTTTTGCTCAAGGCTAGCACACTACCTCTTGAGCCACAGCATCACTTCTAGCCTTTTCTGTTCATGTGGTACTGAGGAATCGAATGTAGGGCTTTATGCCTGCTAGGCAAGCACTCTACCATTAAGCCACATTCCCAGCTCCCCCACTTCTGGTTTTTGAGTGTTTAATTTAGGAGAGTCTCACAGGGACTTTTCTGCCCAGGTTGGCTTTGAACTGTGATTCTCAGATCTCAGCTTCTGAATAGCTAAGATTACAGGCTACTGGTGTCTAGAAATTTGTTCCTTTTTTTCCCTTCAGGTAGTGTTTCACTGCCTGGATGTCTTCAGTACTTGTTCCCAAACTTTGCCTATGAAAGCTGCTATGAAGTGGTTGTGTGGCTGTACATTTTCACCAATCTGAAATAACTACTGGGAGTGCACATTCATAGTTCTATGCTAGGCCCACGTTTAAGAAGCTGCCAGTAGTTTTCCAAACTGGCCTATACCAATTCACACTTCCACCAGCAATGCATGAGAGATGCAGTTTTGAAATCCTTGCCAGCATTTAATATTGCTGTTCGTTCTTATCTCTCTTTACTTTTCTGCTGAGGAATCGAACCGAGGGCCTCATGCATGCAAGGCAAGCACTCTACCACTGAGCTACCTTCCCAGCTGCGCTCTTTCTTTTTTTAAGTTTTAGCTGTTTTGAGTGTGGTGATAGATCATCCTGGCCATTATTCACACTTTCTTAATCATGGGAAGAAACACAATGTACTTTCTTCTTAATTGGGCCCTGGCTACTGTGGAATAGGTTTTACAACCTCATAGCTCTGTGGTTGTTTCATGTCTCAAAATATAATAAATAGCCAAGAAAGGAAGGCATTGAGGTGAATGTTCTGAGATACAATCTCCTAACATCCCTTGAAAAAAACAAGATAACCACAAACAAGGCCCCAAATGCCCTGGCTGGAGGTAGGATAGGCAGTCAGCTGGGCTCAAGTGTGAAGTCTGTGCTACTTTCATCTAACCACATCACCTCCGCCTTCCAGAAAGAACATTGTCTTCCAAAGCAGACTGACTGAAATAGTTTAAGTGCTGAGAAAAATAAAATAAAATTTCTCATGCATGTTCACTGCGGAGGCGGTTTATGGACAGGGAACTCCAATACTCATATCCAGTACAGTGACTAGCAGCGAAGAAGGGCTGCTTATTTCAAGTCATTGGGAAGGGCTTTGAAGAAGTGGAGATTTATGAGCCATTTAACAAAGGCTCCTTAGGACATTACTGAGCTGGGTAGGCATGTGGCTGGGTGGAGGAGGGGGGTTGTTTCTTGTCATTATAGATTTATTGCTTATAGGCTTATTGCTTTGAATAAAAAACCCAACAGAGTAGAAAGTAGAAATTCAGCATAGTGTGTTGTGTTAGTATGCTAAGGCTGCTGGAATAAAGAGTTACACACTTACACACTGAGTGATGGAAACAGCTTAAGCTATTGTCTCATGGCGTATGAGGCTAGTTCAAGATCAAGGAAGTTACATTCAAATGTCTTTGGAAGATGGCTCAGCAGAGACAAAGGATCTGGAGCGAACTTGCTGTTTCCCTGAGAGCTAGGACTTCTCTCTGCTTTCATCCGGGTCTGTCTAGGTTTGTTCAGAGTATGCACCACATACTTCTCGTGCCACTCACCGATTTTGATCTACAATCAAACAATGCATTGATAAGCAATTTACATGGATAATCCATTATACCTTTAAGTGTCTAATAGTCCTGTGAAGTAGGGTTGAACGTTATTCTCTTTTACTGATGAAAGGCAGAGGCATGGAGAAACTAAGAGACTTGGTTACCCTTTCATAACTACTTGCTACTGGGCTGAGCTGTAAACTCAGGTGGTCTGGCTCAGAGTCTACATTCCTAGATGTTAGAGGCTCTCTATTCTTGAAATTAAAACAACAGTTACAAAAAAGTTTCATGTAAATGTCAACAAAGTACTTCCTACAACTCCTTGGGGCTTGTTTTATTTTATAACACAGATATTACTTGAGCCACAGCTACATGTCTGGTGTGTGCTTTTTTTTTTTTTTTGGTGGCTGATTGGAACTAAGAATCTCACAGACTTTCTGTTTGAGTTGGCTTCAAACTTTGATCCTCAGATCTCAGCTTCCTGAATAGCTAAGATTACTGGCCTGAGCCACCAGTGACTGGCAATTTTATGTGTTACAGATTTCAGGAGAAGAAAATGCATTTGCTTTTTTTTTTGTTTGTTTGTTTTTGTTTTTTTGGTCCGGTCGTGGGGCCTGAACCTGGACCTGGACGCTGTCCCTCAGCTCTTCAGCTCAAGGCTAGCGCTCTACCACTTGAGCCACAGTGCCACTTCTGTTTTTTTTTCTTTTTTGCTTATGTGGTGCTGAGGAATCGAACCCGGGGCCTCATGCATGCAAGGCAAGCGCTCTACCACTGAGCCCCCTTCCCAGCCCAAGAAAATGCATTTGCTACAGATGATTTTGGATAAAATCATCTTGTGGTCAGGGCAAAAGCGGAGGGAGGACTGCAGAAGGGGCCGAAGAAATAGGCTAGGGACTGACTGGTATGCAAGATTTTATACTTTCTTCTTATGCTATAGCAATGATATTAATATTTATATTTGTATCGCACAGATACCGAATTATCTGTGTTGAAAATGGCTTAGTAAGGAGGGTTTTCTCTAGTCTCTTGCCTGTAAATTGAGTAAACTAGAGGACAGTATGATGTTGAGCCATGGCAGAGGAGATAGGCTGGCTGAATTTCACACTGGTACACTTGGGCTGGGTTGTCAATAGAGAGTTAAAAGTACATCTCTCAGCAGGCCAGCAGAGCAAAACCAGAAGTGCCTAATTTGCAACAAAGAGGACCCACAGACATGCTTTTTGCTAGAATCTGCAGTTTGAAAGTAAAGAGGAGTCAGGAAGAGAAACTTTATTATAGTATAACATTGACGTGACAGATCTGGATTGCCTGGTGATGAGGGGAGACAGAAACTCTTCTTCTTCTTCTTCAGTCACCTTGTATGAAAGAATCTGAACCCCGATGGGGCTGGGAAGGTGGGTCAGTGGTAGAGGGCTTGCCTTGCATGCCTGAGGCCCTGGGTTCGATTCCCCAGCACCACATAAGCAAAAAGAAAAAAAGCCGGAAGTGGTGCTGTGGCTCAAGTGGTAGAGCGCTAGCCTTGAGCTGAAGAGCTGAGGGACAGCGCCCAGGCCCAGAGTTCAGGCCCCACTACTGGACCCCCCCCCCAAAAAAAGAATCTGAACCCGAACCCAATACTCTGAAAATGACACTTGCTATTTCTCCAGCTATGTAGTGTAAAACCCTAGTCATTCCACAATGGCAAGAAAAACAAAAGGTATTAATTTATAACTATTACGTGAAACGAACTAGAGCAAACAGTAGTAACCCTACAATAATAATGTGGACAGGAATAAAACAAAAGGTGAGTTGAGTTGAACAAGCTCTTCTAAGAACAACTGACAATTGTGGCTCAATAGAGCATAATTAAAAAAGTCAAAAAGGAAAAAAACCACAGCTTGATTTAAGCTCAAAGAAGAAAGACAGGATATTCAGGAAAGATACAGTAGCCTGAAAGGAGAGGAAATATAAACATTAACACTGGGGCTGGGAATGTGGCTCGGTGGCAGAGTGCTTGCCTTGCATGTCTGAGGCCCTGGGTTCGATTCCTCAGCACCATATAAGGAAAAAGCCGGAAGTGGCGCTGTGGCTCAAGTGGTAGAGCGCTAGCCTTGAGCTGAAGAGCTGAGGGACAGCGCCCAGGCCCAGAGTTCAGGCCCCACAACTGGACCCCCCCAAAAAAAATTAACACTAAAATATTCAGAAATCGAAGCTTCCCAAATGACTGGCAGGGATGCAGGTAGCTCAGTAGTAGAAATTACTAGTGTATACATGGCCCTGGGTTCAAATCTCCAGCACTACTCAAAATAAAACTTCGTTAACAGTAATTCAAAGTAGCCAATAAGGGACATGTTGAGAAAAGTCAAAAAATGAAATATAAATTAGCCAAAGCTCAGGGACAGTGTCCAGTCTCCGAGTTCAAGCCCCAGAACCAGTACATGCACACATACACAACACATCCAAATACATACATACACACACATATATTCTCACATATATATGTATATAAGACTATATATGAAAAAGAGAATAATGGAACAAGAAAAATAGTTTCTTTTTAAAAAATTAATTTACCCTCTTATTATAGAGGGGATGGACAGAAGGGTTACATTTACATGAGTCAGGTAATGAGTACATTTCCTTTTGCACAGTGTCTTTGCTTCCCTCATTCTCTCACAGTCCCTCCCCTCAGCACCCATGAGTTGTATAGTTCATGTTCATCAGTGTCCAGTGAGTTTCACTGCTGTTCTTTTTCAACCTTTCCCCCTAGAATTCTGTACCCTTCCTTCAACCTTTCTGAAGAATTCATTATACATCAGGCAAAGAAGACAGAATCATAAAAACCTAAAAACTAAAAAAAAAGGGGGGGGGGAAGGGAAGAAAACTTTTGTTTCTTTTTTTTGTGTAGAGTTCATTTCAGCATGTATATAATCTTATATAGATATGAAGAGGCTCTTAGGCATTATGCCTTCGTGTTTCTTACTGTGTGTAAGTCTCTACCATCCTGTGTAATACGAGAAAAATATTGTTTCTTAAACTAACGAACAGTAAACAATATGTAAAGCTTTTTAAATCATTAAGTAGCATTTCTGGGGGTGAAAGAAGATTTGGGTGTGCAGTTGTTCCACAGAAGGAGAAATGTAATTGGCCAGTGGAGAAGCCGGCTTAGAACAGCATTGGCAATGATGATGAGGACCATGCAGAGGGGGAGCAGAGGAGCAGGCCTGGAATCTGGTTCTGAGAACGAACAAAAGTCCTTACCATTTCTCTGCTGGATTTTTATGAACTAGTAGGGTGAAGTGCCTAAAAAAAAGATAACTACTGGGTTGTTTGATTTTCTCAGAATAAAACTGCACAGCCATTCTAATCCCTGCTTTTATTTGTTTCAGAAGTTACTTTGAAAAATTGCAATATAAGCTGGGAAGGTGGCTCAGTGGTAGAGCGTTTGCCTTGCATGCATGAGGCTCTGCGTTCGATTCCTCAGCACCACATAAACAGAAAAAACAGGAAGTGGCGCTGTGGCACAAGTGGTAGAGCTCTAGCCTTGGGCTGAAGAACTGAGGGACAGCGCCTAGGCCCAGTTCAAGCCCCATAACTGACAAAACAAACAAACAAAAAATTGCAATATAAGCTGGGCGCTGTAGTTCATGCCTATAATCCTAGCTATTCAGGAAGCTGAGATCTGAGGATCATGGTTCAAAGCCAGCCTGGGCAGGAAAGTCCTTGAGACTGTCATCCCAATAGCCTGCTTAGGAAAAGCAGGAAGTGGTGCTGTGGCTCAAGTGGTAGAGCACTAGTTTTGAGCACAAAGAGGCCCAGGGACAGTGTGCAGGCCCTGAGTTCAAGCCCCAGGACCAGCCAAAGAAAAAAAAAGAAGAAGAAGAAGAAAAACTACAATATGATTTTCACAGATCTTAAGTATTTAGTCAGATGTGTTTTGATGATTGTTAACTATATGCTCAAATCAAAATCAAAACAGGACATTTTGGTTGGTTGTGGGGCTTGAACTCTGGGCCTGGGTGCTGTCCCTCAGCTCTTCAGCTCAAGGAGAGCACAATACCACTTGAGCCACAGTGCCACTTCTGGTTTTCTGAATGGTTTATTGGAGATAAGAGTCTCACCGAGTTTTCTGCCCAGGCTGCTTTAAACTGTGATCCTCAGATCTCAGCCTCCTGAGTAGCTAGGATTATAGGCATGAGCCTGGCGTTTGTTGTTTTTGTTTTTTGTGTTACTCAAGGCCTCACATTCTTAGGTGCGTGCCCTTCGGTGGAGGGACTCAGTCATCTGTGATGACCTGGCTGGAGTGGAAGGCAGGAGCATAGCTGAGGAGGATGGGAGAGAGCTGCCTGTTTATCCTGGCACTTGTGAGGGGGAAGGGCCCTGAGAGCACCTTGGATGCAAGTGTTGCAATTAGCCATTTCAATCAGCATCTCACAGCTATGAAGATAGACTCAGAGTTTTAATAACTTCCCCAGGGTCACAAGCTAGTAAACTGGAATTGAAAGTAAGGTTTAGCCAGTGGTTCTTAGTCTGGCTGAATATCAGTGTCACCTGAGAAGAGGTTGGTTGGTTTTTTTTGTTGTTGTTGTTGAGACTGGGCGTTATACCCAAGTTCTTTTTGCTCAAGGCTAGTGCTCTACCACTTGAGCTACAGCACCACTTCTGGCTTTTTCTGTGCTTAATTGGAGATAAAGGTTACGTGGACTTTCTTGCCCAGGCTGGCTTTGAATTGCAATCCTTAGATCTCAGCCTCCTGAGTAGCCACCAGCACATGGCCTGAACAATCCCAGACTGTGAGCTCCAGCCTCTGAAAGACAGAAAATTAAAAGCTCCCAAATATGTGGTCTGGCTCAAAACTTGGTTGGTTGAACTCCAGCATGTATGCGACATGTCCTCTGATGCCATCTGCCCTGGACATGGGGTTAGTGACAAAGCCGTCGCTGGCCTCGATGTCACTGGAGACAGCATGGCAGGATGCCCAGGGATGCTGGGCTGTTTGAAGATGTGTGGGGAGAATCCTGAGAGCAGAGAAATCATGTCCAGAGTGGAGATGGTGGAAATGGGAACTGTATTTTTTTTGTCAGTCGTGGGGCTTGAACTCTGGGGCTGGGCACTGTCCCTCAGGTCTTCAGCTCAAGGCTAGTGCTCTATCACTTGAGCCCCAGCACCACTTCTGATTTTCTGGTGGTTTAGTGGAGATAAGAG
This sequence comes from Dipodomys ordii, assembly GCF_000151885.1. Lineage (NCBI taxonomy): Eukaryota > Metazoa > Chordata > Mammalia > Rodentia > Heteromyidae > Dipodomys > Dipodomys ordii. Next base: position 7,110,772 of record NW_012267281.1, read on the forward strand.
TTTCATGGCCTTTTTCACCCAGGCTGGGTTTGAACCATGATCCTCAGATCTCAGCCTCCTGAGTAGCTAGGATTATAGGTGTGAACCACTGGTGCCCTGCTGAGAACTGCATTTTCTTGCCAGGATCTTCCATGTGTGAGCCATTGCTAAAGCACTTGCTAGTATGAGCTAATTTAATCCTATTGCCATTGTTCCAATAGGTGTGGTTATTATCAATTTCTTTATCATGGATTCATGATTTATTAACTCAATGATCATCTTATGCATACACTCATAGCCCCACTTGACAGTGGAAGATGCCTTTCCCAAGGGCTTACATGGGCAAAGGTGGGCTTAAAGCCAAGCAGCTTCCCATGAGACCCCATGAACTGGCCAAAGTGAGGCTAGGGTCAGGAGAGGAGAGGGCATGCCCCAGGGGGGCTGGCTGCAGCTTGGAGAATGTTAGGTGGGGGGTGCCCTTTGTCTGGGATGAGCCTGCATCCCATGTGTCAATCTACAAGATGACTCCAGTGCAGCCAGGAAAGAGTGAGGTGGTCAAATTAGCTTTAATTTGGGAGGGATTGGAGGCAGTCAGGGCCACAGAGAGCAGGAAGAAGATGCAGAACCAGGTGGAACTCAAAGCAGAGAAGGGTTGAAATTCAATTGAAGCAGCAATGGAAGTGATGCTCAAAGGTGCTTTCTGTTGGTGACAAAGCAAGGATGTTAATGATTTCCTTAAACAATAATACAACCTGGCATATTCTAGGCTACCTTGTAGCACACACTCCTGTGATATTCATTCCTCTTTGTGTGGGGCAGATGCTATATTGGATGGTGTGGGACAGGGGCAAGGGAGGAAGGCAAGGATACACGAGCATGTGAACATTTGCAAAATATACATATCATCCAACTTAAAAAACGAACCTTCACCTTCACATTAAACCTGTGCCTTCACACTGTGTATCTATATTACCACCTTTGGTGTGGAAGTTTGGAAAAAAGATTCATGACCTTTAGAAAAATAAAGGTCATTTGGGGGGGATGTCATTTGAGAATTCTCCTTTATATTATTTTTTTTCCTTACATCTCAAAAGTAGTGAGGAGCAAAAGCTTCCTCCCTTCCCCCTCCAGAGGAGTGTGGGATAGAACAAATCTCCTTGATGTTACCAAAGGAAAGAAAAATGTAAATAAAGCTTTAGCATCACTTGGTCTTAGTTGACTTAAAGGTCACTCATTTTGTTTGCCTAGCTTGCATGAAGCCCTGGGTTCGATTCCTCAGTACCACATAGACAGAAAAAGCTGGAAGTGGTGCTGTGGCTTATGTGGTAGAGTGCTAGCCTTGAGCAAATGAAGCTTAGGGACAGTGCCCAGGACCCGAGTTCCAGCCCTAGGACTGGTAAAAAAACAAAAACAAAGGTCACTCATTTTGGAAATCAAAGAGCTAGGCATTATAGTAAGACTGTCCCCACAACTTTCCATAGAAAACACTATTTGGCCTTGAGTTATGGTAATTGTTACCTTGGTGCTTTTCAAGAACTTGAAGGAAAGTTGTCGAAACCCAGACTCTTCATTTGGGCCTGCTGATATCTGATGGAACAGGATGAGAAAATTTGGTATCTCTGCCTTCCCATTGGGTCTGTCTCTTTTGTTGTATTAGGGTTAAATTTTACTTGATTCTGTATGTACGGTTTGAGAAATGTTTTATTCAAAACTATTATACAGGGTCAACTTGACTTAGACTTCCCTGGTCTCTTCCTTCTCTCTTCAAGACTAAAATACATCTACTAACCATGACCAGAAATCCAGGTCACCAAAGGAATGGAATGAGATAGCACCCAAGTTTCTGGAAAGCTCTCTAGTTATTCCCTGAAAAAAACCTCAAATATTCCTTTCCTTCCCTTTGTCTATCTTTCTCCCTCATTATTTCTATCATATATCTATAAACTCTTCACTGCCTTCTAGGGAGAGAGGTTGCTTTGTAAAGAAAGCTCCTTCCTCCATTTGTTGGCCCCTGGGAGCTTTATCTCGGACAATGCTCTGAGAAATTGGTTTTCTATGGGATCAGCTTCTGAACTTGGCTTTGGCAAAGCCCTGACCACACACAGATTGATCCTTAACTTCCTAGCCTCAGGAGCTATAAATAATATATCTCTGTTGCTTATAAATTACCCAGGCTTAAGTGTGTTATTTTAGCAGTGGCATTGCAAGATTCTTTCCCGAGGAATGATCTGTGAACTTGTTACAAATGGGACAGTGGTGGAAAGCCCGTGGCTGGCTATGGCTGGCAGCCATAGGAGACAGTAACAAGTCTGCTCACTGCAGGGCACGCTCCCCAGAGGCTCTGGGTGTGTGACCTCCAGAGTGTCCAGTGCTAGAGAATGGCACAGTAGCCCTGGGTTGGGGGGTGGGGGGCGGCTACAGCAAGGAGAGAAAGCTCTCGGTTTTCTGGCAGCCGAAGGAGTAGTTCTGTTTTAAATTTAGTTTACAAGCTCATAAATGTTATTTCTTACCATTTGGATGAAAGAAAGTGGCAATTTAAAAAGTATGCTTTAAATTGTGTTAAAGAGAAATTATTCTGATGCTCCTTAAAAATAGCAAGATATGCTGGTTTCTTTTCTTTTTTTTTCCTTCAAGTGCAACAGGGGGAGAGAGAGATTGAACTGAACTCCCAATGAGTTCAGAGTGAGGACGCAAAGTGCAATTCACTGCCAGTGCCTATAGTGAGTGAAGGTTACATAAGGGAGGTACTAGGTCCGAGGAGGAAGAGGTGCTTGATTGGACCTTGGTGAATATGTTGTGTGTGTGTGTGTGTGTGTGTGTGTGTGTGTGTGTGTGTCCTGAGGCTTGAACTTGGGGCCTGGGCACTGTCCCTGACTTCTTTTGCTCAAGGCTAGCATTCTACCACTTTGAGCTTCAGTGCCACTTCCGGTTTCCTGGTGGTTAATTGGAGCTAAGAGTCTCACAGATTTTTCTGCCAGGATTGGTCTTGAGCTGAGATCCTCAGATATTAGGATTACAGGCGTGAGTCTCCAATGTCCCACCTGTTTGTGTATTCTTGATAAATCGGTTTAGCAGGATTCTTTGCTAAAACTGGGCCCCGAAGGCCACGACCAAGATGGAGTCAAGAAGAGAACTCAGGGGAGCCTCGCTGAGGTTTGAGGAGGGTGTCTTCTACTCTGTCTACTCTTGGAAGCCATACGTCTCTGATTTGTCAGCAAGTATCAGTCTGTTGGCATTCTATAGAGGGGGAGTGAAAGGGGAGACCTGATCTCACAGGACCGTGTCCTGACGAGGAGGACGGCAGAGTTTGCCCTTATTCTACATATGCAGGCTACATGAACACACCCTGAGAAGACAGTGTCCAGAAGCCAGGAAGCAATTTCTCACCAGGAACCTAATTGCCTGACATCTTGATCTTCAGCCTCCAGAGCTCAGAGAAATAAGTGTGTTTATTGTGGCTCCGGACTCTTATCTCTTCCATTCCACAGTTCCCCTGATCACTGGTACCCATGTGAACTCTATTAGCTGTTCATTCTGGTTTTCTTTTTTGAGACAGGGCCTTATGATGTAGCCCAGGCTTGCCCATAAACACATAATCTTCCCGCCTCTGCCTTCCAAATGCTGCTGGGTTATAGGCATGTACCACCGTACTTGGCTTGTATTCTATATTTTTGAATAAGACATGATGGTATCTTTTGCCCCACTAACTTTAAATATTACCTATTAATTTCCCCTGATGTTATGTAAATATCTAGCTGTGGTAGGTATTGCTTTCTATGTCCCATTTTCCCACGTGACCATTTTTGGTCAAAGTAATCTATTAGTCTGGATTGGGTAGGGGGTAGTTCAATGGTAGCGAACTTCTCCAGTATTCACATGACTCCCAACACTGCAAAAACAAACAAATAAAAATAAACACCTGGGGCTGGGAAGGTGGCTCAGTGGTAGAGCGCTTGCCTTGCATGCATAAGGCCTGGGTTCGATTCCTCAGCACCACATAAGCAGAAAAAAGCTGGAAGTGGCACTGTAGTTCAAGTGGTAGAGCGCTAGCCTTGAGCTGAAGACAGCACCCACACCCAGAGTTCTGGCCCCAAGACCAACAAAATAAGTAAATAAATAAACAAACACAGAAACACTTTATTTCCTTAATTATTTCCCAAGATTCTGAGGACAAGACCACTGACCTGAATAGATTCAGGGCTTATTGAAGGTGAGTTGCTTGTTATATTCTTTTTTTTTTTTTTTTGGGTCTGGTCGTGGGGCCTGAACTCTGGGGCTGGGTGCTGTTCCTCAGCTCTTCAGCTCAAGGTTAGCGCTCTACCACTTGAGCCACAGCACCACTTCTGGCTTTTTTCTTTTTGCTTATGTGGTGCTGAGGAATCGAACCCAGGGCCTCAGGCATGAAAGGCAAGCACTCTACCACTGAGCCACCTTCCCAGCCCCCCCTTTTTTTTGTCGGTTGTGGGGCCTGAACTCTGAGCCTGGGTACTGTCCCTCAGCTCTTCAGCTCAAGGCTAGTGCTCTACCACTTGAGCCACAGCGCCACTTCCGGCTTTTTCTGCTTATGTGGTGCTGAGGAATTGAACCCAGGGTCTCATGCATGCAAGGCAAGCACTCTACCACTGAACCACTTTCCCAGCCGAAGCACCCTTATATTCTTTTTTTTTTGTCAGTCGTGGGGCTTGAACTTTGGGCCTGGGTGCTGTCCCTCAGCTCTTCAGCTCAAAGCTAGCACTCTACCACTTGAGCTACAGCGCAACTTCCGGTTTTCTGGTGGTTTTTATTGGAGATAAGAGTTTCATGGACTTTCCTGCCCTGGCTGGCTTTGAACTGCAATCCTCAGATCTCAGCCTCCTGAGTAGCTAGGACTACAACTGTGCAGGGCTAAACACCCTTATTCTGATGGTACAACACAGGCAGAGAAGGCCAAGTACTGACTCCCCAAGCTCATCCCCTAGCTCCCGAGCCCCCATGGGATAGCAGCTGAGAAAGCCAGAAGGATTCTCTCTGTAGTTTTGTCTCTAGGTGAATGGGCCAGCAAATTCCTCCCTTGATTGGGAACTTGAAGGTAAAATGGTTTGCTTTATGTGAGCTGGCAGCCTTGATAGGGCCTCAGCCCCAGGCTAGAGCCGGAGCTCCAATGGGAGCTGAGTGTGGCAAGTTGGCTGGGGCTTAGGGGGCTTAGGAAGGCGGGAGGGAAGTCTGGAGCAGGTCACCCTTCACAGTCACTTGCCTTTTTGAATTGGACTCCACTGTTCATCTGCCATGTTCAGTGCCCTGCTGAACAATAGACTTTAAAAATGATGCACACCCAGCCTTAAATTTGCTGAGCTGTTCCCCTCTTCAGCCGAGCTCATTTCAAATGCATTCAGACTGCCACAATTAGCTGCTGACACTACCCTAAAATAATGTAAAGCCAGGCCAATAATTACACGCTGGAAGAAACTATGTATAGAAAAGCCGATTCACTTGTGGGGTGGTATGAGATGTCTGCGCTGAGAACATTTTCAAGCAGAATGGTCTTATTCAAGTTGGTATGGGTGAAAACACCACTGCAGATCCTTCGCTAACTAGTTAACATTTTGCTTCAACTGCACAAAAGTGTTCAGACTCAATGGGTCTGGGAATTAAAAGGGTAATTTTTTTTTACCCCCCAAGATTACCTGTAGGTGGCACTGTAAGAGTATTCAAGGGAAAACCTGCAGGCACCTGCCCGGTTTAGGAAGTTAACCACAAGCAGTTGCGATTGCTGTCGGCATCCACATGAGCATGTAGGAAGCAATGATGTTGTAGAGCTCATCTCTGTGCTCTGATTAACCATCTCACATGTATGCACTGACTTCGTTACTTCCATGGGTGCTCCCAGTCTTTTGCTCCTGGGTTGGCTTTGCACACAGCATCTTCCATACCGTCACAGTCTCAATTTGCTGGCCTGGTGAATCATCACTTCCGCAATCCCTGAGATGGCCTCTGTCAGACATCCGTCTTTGTCCGGGTGCCCCACCAGACCTTCCTGGCCAGTCAGTCTTTGCTTCTTCCTTCTGGAGTTGGGTTAGGGTTAGTTCTAGGGGCTGGGAAAATGGCTCAGTGGTAGAGCGCTTGCCTTGCATGCATGAGGCCTTAGGTTTGATTCCTTAGCACCACATAAGCAGAAAAAGCCGGAAGTGGTACTGTGGCTCAAGTGGTAGAGCACTAGCCTTGAGCTAAGAGCTGAGGGACAGCGCCCAGGCCCAGAGTTCAGGCCCCATGACCGGCAAAAAAAATTTAAAAAAGTTCTAGGAACTGGGCCCTTGGACTTCCTTTTTCAAGTCAGTGCGTCCCCAGCTCCCAGGCTGGGTGCAGCAACTTCTTCCCATTCTGTTCCACCTTTAGCCGCAATCACCTGACCCAACTTTGGATCCAGAATGTTTTCTCCTACCAGTCTCTTGACATTCCTTGCGCGCTCCTGGAATGCAGGGATTTGTCGAATTTATTGTTTACCTCCAAAGCTGGGCCCAAAGTAAGTAGTCAACAGATATGTGTTGAATGAATGGGTGAGAGAAGAAGATGGAATCAAAAGCCCTATGAGGTACTACTACTGCCTTACAGTCAGGGATGTGGAAAGGAGACATTTCCAGGCTTGTCTTGATTTTGGAGACTCACTTCACTTGTAGTGGGGAAGAAAGGGAGGGTTATGAAGAAATCCCTTTACAGAAAGAATGTTGTATTGTCCCTTCTTGAGGTGAACATGTTGGATTCTACTTCTCAACAGTTTCTACCCTTTTTCTTACTGGAAGAGCCCTAAATTTGTGGCTTCTTCATAGTCTCAGGGGATGAATCGTGATAAGCATTTGTATTGCTAGGGAAAGTTTGTGCCTGAGTTTTAACTAATGGGATTTGAGGGTTTTCTCTTTGATCTTCTCCTTCTCTTTTTCCTCCTCCTCCTCCTCTTCCTCCTCCTCTTCTTGTTCTTCTTTTCAATAATAATAATAATAGTAGTGTAATTATGTAGTTGTACAAAGGGGTTACAATTCCATAGGTTATGAGTACAATGCTTCATGGTCAATGTCACCCCTTCTTTTGTTCTTTCCTATTCCCCCATCTTGTTTCCTACTCTCAAGTTACATAATTCATTTTTGTCTAATGTACATTGAGTATAGTGACTGCATTTTCTCACCCTCCGTTTTTCCCTCCATTCCTGTGCTCTCTTAGAAGATTTTTTTTTAATCAGTTGTGGGACTTGAACTCTGGGCTTGGGCACTGTTCTTGCGCTCTTCAGCTCAAGGCAAGCACTCTACCACTTGAGCCACAGCACCACTTCTGATTTTGTAGTGGTTTATTGGAGATAAGAATCTCACAGACTTTCCTGCCCAGGATGGCTTTGAACCGTGATCCTCAGATCTCAGCCTCCTGAGTAGCTAGGATTATAGGCGTGAGCCACTGGCACCCAGCCCTCTTAGAAGATTTTGAGAAAGAGTTTCATCACCAAAACAAAGTACACTCGTTTTGGCTGTGTGTGTGTGTGTGTGTGTGTGTGTGTGTAGATCATTGGGAGATTTGTCTTTACCATGTATGAAGCCCTAGGTTTGATTCCCAGCAGTAAACAAATTGCTAAATAGAAACAAACAAAGTAGATTGTGGTATAAAATACTCCTATTCTTGAGTAGATGCTGGGTTGGCATATGACACCTGGAGTACTGGCAGCCATCTTGCACCAAGAGGAGACCTTGCTGTCCTGTCAAAGGCATAGGAAAATCCAGTGGTCCATGAAGAGATAGTAGAATTCTGGTTTGCTTAGCCTTGATCATGCTTATGTCCTTATTATGTCAGAAGTATCACAATTGATGTCCCTTGCAAGTTTTTAAATAACATTTTCTCTCAGCTATCCACTACCCCTCAGGAAGTCATAGCGAGGTCGAGGCTTTGGCACTGGGTGATGAGAGGTGTGGACCATTGTAAGCAGCTTCCCTTTGCCCTCACAGGTCCTCTTCCTGACTCCTGCTGTCTGTTCTGAAAGGCCAAGCTGTATGGCCTGCCTCTGTCATCTCATCCTGTTGAGAGGAATAGTAAGCAGCACTTCTTTGAGTTTGCAAGTTATATGTCAGCATATAATTCCCTCAAAGGCCTCTTGTAAGATGGCATATCACTTGTTGTCTACTTTTAATTTTTTCAAGTCATCAATTTGGTGACTTACCTTTTTTTTTTTTTTTTGAGTGCTGGTTTTGGGGCTTGAATTGAGTGCCAATTGAGTTATTTTGCTCAGGCTAGTGCTCTACCACTTCACCCACAGCTCTCCACTTCTGGCTTTTAAAAAGAAGTAGTTTATTATAGGTAAGAGTCTCATAGACTTCCCAGCTGGATTTGAACCACAATCCTCAGGTCTCAGCCTCCTGAGAAGCTAGGATTATAGACTTAGGATTTCATCCCACTTACCAATTATAGTTCCAACAAGATTCACATTTGGGTCATTTAAAGAAGGGTTCTGTACAAAGGTAGGGATGGAATTATTCAGAAAGTACCAGCTCTGTACTTGACTTTACCTCCAACAGATTCACATCCAGAGTGAGCTAGAATCCCAATTCTTCCTAATATTGTTTGATCACATATCACCCATAACACTGCTCAGTGGGGTTTTGCTTTCTTCTACAAGGATCTCAGGTTATACTTTTTTTTTTTTTTGTGGAAGTTTCAGTATTCTTGACCAATCCAGTACTTCCTGGGCCTTCACTATCTGGCTGTTAATAGTTCCCTGGGGGGGCTGGGAAGGTGGCTCAGTGGTAGAGCACTTACTTTGCATGCTCAAGGCCCTGGGTTCGATTCCTTAGCACCACATAAGCAAAAAGAAAAAAGCCGGAAGTGGCGCTGTGGCTCAAGTGGTAGAGCGCTAGCTTTGAGCTGAAGAGCTGAGGGACAGTGCCCAGGCCCAGAGTTCAGGCCCCATGACCGGACCAAAAAAAAAAAAAAAAAAGTTCCCTGGGAGCAAGGAATATGCCTGATACCTAAGCAACCTGACATTGACCTGCGTAGCGCCACCATTGTAACACATATTTCATTGGTCATCTTTGTGTTACCATACCAAAATAGCTGAGATAAACAACTTGAAAAGAAGAAAGGTTAGCCTGGCACTGATGGCTCACGCCTGTAATCCTAGCTACCCAGAAGGCTAAGTCAGCCGGGTAGGAAAGTCCGTGAGCCCCTTATCTCTAATTAACCACCAGAAAACTAGAAATGGTGCTGTGACTCAAAGTGTGAGAGTACAAGTCTTGAGCAAAGAACATCAGGGACAGCATCCAGGCCCTGAGTTCAAGCCCCACAACCAATAAAAAGAAAAATAAAAGCAAAACGTTCATTTTTGGTTCATGGTTTCAGATGTTCAGCCCATGATCAGTGGGCCTTATGGCTTGTGTGGGTCTGTGGTTAAAGCAGTATATCATGGAAATGAGCATGTGAGCATGTGAAAGAGCAAAGCCTATTTAAGTCATGGTTGGGACATGAAATAAAGAGATAAACTACCCATCATCCCCTTTGAGGACACACCCTCATAATCTAAAATTTCCTACTAGGCTCTTTTTTTTTTTTTTTAATGTGTGTGTCAGTTGTGGGGCTTGAACTCTGGGCCTGGGCCCTGCGCCTCAGTTTTTCTGGTTTTCTGGTGGTTTATTGGCGATAAGAGTCTCATGGATTTTTCCTGTCTGGGCTGGCTTTGAACTTTGATCCTCAGATCTCAGCCTCCTGAGTAGCTAGGATTACAGGCGTGAGCCACTAGCACCCCGCAAGGCCACATTTCTTAAAGGTTCCATCACTTCTCTGTGTTAATAGTCTTTAGCCACTTTTTTTCTCTTTGCTTATGTGGTGCTGAGGAATCAAACCCAGGGCCTCATGCATGCGAGGCAAGCGCTCTATCACTGAGCCACCTTCCCAGCCCCTCTTTAACTACTTCTATAGTAGTGCGCATTAAAGAAAGGAGGCTTTATTCATAGCGTTTTGAAGTTCACAGAGATTTTGAGCAGATGGTACAGTGTTCCCCTTTTCCACCCCCATTATCGACATCTCACACTTGTGTGGCACACTTGCTGCAAGTAACGAGCCAATGCTGATAGATTATTAGTAACTGAAACTCATGCTTTATTCATGCTTTCATAGTTTTAATCTAACAATCTTTTTCTGTTCTGAATCCCATCTAGGATGCCCTCTTTGTCAAGTTGTCTTTGGTGTTCTGTGGTAACGGTTTTTCAGATTTTTGTGGGTTTTTGATGATTGAAAAGGTTTTTTTTGTTGTTGTTGTTGGTCATGGGCTTGAACTCTGGGCCTGGGTGCTGTCCCTGAGCTCTTCAGCTCAAGGCTAGCACTCTGCTACTTGAGCCACAGTGCCACTTCTGGTTTTCTGGTGGTTAATTGGAGATAAAGAGTCTCACAGATGGAAGTGGCGCTGTGGCTCAAGCGATAAGCTCGCCTTGAGCTGAAGAGCTCAGGGACAGCACCCAGGCCCAGAGTTCAAGACCCGCAACGATGACCACCACCACCAACAAAGAGTCTCACAGACTTTCCTGCCTGGCTGGCTTTGAACTGTGATCTCAGATCTCAGCCTGCTGAGTAGCTAGGATTACAAGTGTGTCACCGATGAAAAGCTTTGAGGATTACTGGCCAATTGTCCTGTGATCCTCTGGGGGCTCTGGATTTGTTATCCGGGGGCTTGGGAAAGAAGTGCTATTTTCATTATGTTGTGTCACAGGTTCTCACTAGCAATATGATTTGTCACTAGTGATTTTTTCCCTTAACAACTGGCTTATTATTATTATTATTATTACTATTTTTTTTGTGTGTGTGTGTGCTGGTCTTAGGGCTTGAACTCACTGCCTGGGCGCTGTCCCTGAGTTTTTGTACTCAAGGCTAATGCTGTACTACTTGAGCCACAGGTCCACTTTTAGCTTTTTTTGGTAGTTAATTGGAGATGAGTCTCATGGACTTTCCTGCCTGAACTGGCTTCGAACCATGATCCTCAGATTTCAGCCTCCTGAGTAATTAGATTACAGACAGGAGCCACCAGTGCCCCACTGCAGTAGATATTTTAAGGAATACTGATTTAAATTTCAGTCATTGTGTAAGTGAATTAATTTCCCAACAAAACCCACAGGGGTTCTGTTTTCTCCAATGCATTGATGTAATAAGACCACATAGATGCCTTTTATATGATATACATATTGTTAAGTATCTATGTATGTGTATGCACATGTGCTTGTACTTGTTACATGTGTTTTCACCTAGCTCTTAGGTTCAGTGTCTACTTCTCAATGTTAGCGACTATGAAAATAGAAAAAGAGATATTCTTTTTGTGCCTTTACTTTCTTGCTCTAGTTCTTTCATCTAGATGTGAGTCTCTCATGAAACACATGAAGAAAATTCTAGAAGAGCCAAAGTTCCATTTGAACCTCTAGGAAGAATTTATGGGAGGCACTGCATGCATTTTCTGATTATGCTTTTTCATTTATATTCCAAAAATATCTAATATTGAAAAAATATAATTATTTTCATAACTACTTTTGGACAAACCTTTCAGGAATTATTAGCAGCATAAGTTATAAAAACATTGTAAGAAGCCGGGCACCAGTGGCTCATGCCTGTAATCCTAGCTATTCAGGAGGCTGAGATCTGAGGATCGAGGTTCAAAACCAGCCTGGGCAGGAAAGTCTGTAAGACTTTTATCTCCACTAGAAAACCAGAAATGTCCCTGTGGCTTAAGTGGTAGAGCACTCCCCTTGAGCTGAGGAGTGCAGAGACAGCACCCAAGCCCAGAGTTCAAGCTCCATGACCTACAAAACAAAACAAAACAAAAAAACCCCAAAAACATTGTAAGAAACTTGCAATTGTTTTGAAGTTGTATTGAACTAAGAAAGGCCTGGGCACTGGGAAAGTGGCTTAGTGGTAGAGTGCCTTGCATTCTTGAGGCCCTGGGTTCGATTCCTCAGCACCACACAAGCAGAAAAAGCCAGAAGTGGCTCTGTGGCTCAAGTGGTAGAATGCTTGTGCTGGCCTTGAGCTGAAGAGCTGAGGGACAGATCTCAGGCCCAGAGTTCAGGCCCCACAACTGGCAAAAAAAAAAAAAAAAAAAGGCCTGGGTCAAGAGTCTATTGGATGCATATGAACCAATGCATTTGCTAATATATATATATATATATATATATATATATATGACTTTTCTGTTTGGACATTATTGTGATTCCAATGGAATTTGTTGATGTTGTTCCAGTACTAGTGCTTGAACTGGGAACTGTCCTGGAGCTTTTGTGCTCAAGGCTAATACTCTATCACTTGAGCCACAGCTCCATTTTGGGCTTTTAGGTAGTTAATTAAAGGTAGCAGTCTTATAGACTTTCTGCCTGGGCTGGCTCTGAATCATGATCCTCAGATCTCAACCTCTCAAGTAGCTAGAATTACAGATGTGAGCACCAGTGCTTGGCTCCTAATACAATGTCTTTTAGCGAGAAAGATTATTTTTCATATGACTTTTTTTTTAAAAGGTATCATCCCCAAATGATCCTTAAGGTAATGACAAGAGAAAAACTGCTGTATGAAATTTAGATGTTCTTGCAACACAGTGAATGGGCACGTTCACTTAGCCTTGATGGAACGGAGCCACATGTCCACCAAGGTATGGCAGGTTACTGCATTAGCGGTTGAGAGCCTGGAAGCACTCTGGAGCTGATAGGGAAGGCAGATGGGGTGTTCTACAGATCTAGAGAGTTTATTTTGGCTTCAAAGCTGGTTACTATTATAAGAGACAGAAAACTGGGCAATAGCAAGCGGTAGCAGAAGGGACGGCCTCAACAGATGAGCCTGATAGATTATTTTAGGAACTTTCTTCCAAAGCCAACTCGTTGCACCTCATTGCTTTGTATGAAGTACGAAGTACATTTTACTTAAAGGATTCGTTTTCTTTGAGAAAGATGAAAACCAACTGCATAAACATGTATCCTGTTGTAATATAAACACGTGGAGCTCTTGGTTCAATTACACAATTTCCAGTTACATAATTTTCATGTTGGCATAGCTGCGTCTCTATACAAGTGGCATCCTGTAACTGGGCCTTTGGTTCCAGTTGTTGTTTTTAACGGTGGTATGGTTGAGACAGTCATGTTTACCAAGTAGTCCATAGGTTTCCCTGGTTCTCAGCAGCTCTTGTACTTGCACAGTGGGCATGTGATCAGATCAGGCCAATTGGGCAAAGGGCCCACTTAGTGTGAGAGAGGTCACACAAGCACAGGACTTCCAAATCTTCCTGTTTGCTGGTGACCACCTGTGACCTGGAGGAGCCACAAGGGAGAAGCAGCCTCTCTCCTTGGGTGACTGTGTATAAGAGAATAGCAGTGGAACGCTACCAGCCTGCAGCAGACATTTTGTGTATAAGGAAAGAAACTTTTGCTCTGATACACTATTGGGATGGGGGGGGGTATTTATTTGTTACTGTAGCAAAGACTAGTGTTATGTTGACTCTCCTTAGTAGTCTGATCTCCATCCACTTTTTTGATACTGTGACAAAATACTTGAGGCTGAGTAATTTTTTTTTTTGTTGGTCATGGGGCTTGAACTCTAGGCCTGGGCACTGTCCCTGAGCTCTTCAGCTCAAGGCGAGTGCTCTACCACTTGAGCCACAATGCCACTTCTGGTTTTCTGGTGGTTTATTGGATATAAGAATCTCATGGACTTCCCTGCCTGTGCTGGCTTTGAACCATGATCCTCAGATCTCAGCCTCTATGTCATTTTGGCCCAAGGACAAGTAACGCACACTTCCTTCCCTCCATATACTTGGGGTATACTGGGAGAGCTAGGATAGACAGAAAAGTAAGTGAAGTTGAAGATAGAGAGAGGGACATAGGATGTTTCCTGGTCTTGGGGTGGGCCTTAGTTGGGATCTGAAATGGCCCCCAAAGGTCCATGTGTTAAGGGCTTCCTCCCTAGGCTGTGCTATTCCCTAGGCTGTGGTGCTAGTGGGAAGTGGTAGAGCCTTTAAGAGGTGGGGCCTAGTGTGAGGTTTAGGTTTTTGACTGTCCTCCAAGGGGATTGTGGGATCCTGGGCTGTTCCTCTTTCTCTGCCTGGCAGCCAGAGCCTGCAGTGAGCAGCTTTGCTCTACCGGGTGCTTCCTATCCTTGTGAATGAAAGTGTAGAGTAACCAAAGCTCTCAGGATTTGTCCCACAGGCAAGGGGCTGACCACAATCACAAAGAGCTTCCTCACCAAAAGCAATGGGATTGGCCAGCCATGGACTGGAGCCCTCCAAGCTGTGAGTGGAGACAGCACGTTTTCCTTTTCCTTTCCCATCCCTTCATTCAGGTTATTTGTTGTAAATGTAAACTAACAGGTCACCCACCTTCATCTAGTTAGGAAGCAGCCCGTGGCCATACATCTTCAGGGTTGAATTTGTGTTCCGGCTGTAGTATTATTTGAATTTGGAGGTCAAAGAGATTGTGATGAGATTATTTTTCTCTGAAGATGAATGTTCTTTTTCTGTGCAGGTGAGGTACCATTATACCTTTATCCCAGATTGGTGACAGGCCTAGCCTTTGCTTTTTCAGCTGGCCAAGGACAGTCACAGACTTGGGATCTAGGTTGTTGTCTCCCTACAGATGGCAGATTTAATCTCATCATTGTAATTGGTCCTGATAGCTTGCATCAGCTTAGCCAAAGCTCAGCTGGCTCCCAAGCCAGCCTTGTCAGCTGAGTTAAAGTGTGTGAAGGAGATGGTAGCAGGGGGCTTTCTTCTGATGAGGTACCCTGTCTGGATGCTCTCTTGGTAGTGAATTAGGGAACATGATGCCCAGGGCAAGTGGGAAGGCCGTCCTCCTGTTCTGTAGCCTCTACAGCTGAGACATCACTCGCAGGTGACCCTTCTTGTTCTCTGCCAAGATGGTGATGGTATTAACACTTGCTCCAAGGACAGGTGTTCTCAGAAGGACATCATCCCCTTTCTGGTCACCTTTCTTCTTTTCTTCCTCTGTGTCTGGCTCAATGTAGGGGCCGGCTTAAGCAGTGAAATAATTCTTTGACAGCCCAAGGCCTGGACAAGCTGTGACTCTCCAGGGACACTTCCAGTGACTTATGGGAAGATTCTTTGTCACAGCTGGTGGTTACTGAATCTCCATTTTGCTGGCTTATCTGGAAATGATAATGATTTGATTTTGATCTGAATATTTAAGAACTGTTTGATGCCATTTTCAATTTTGCTCAAAATAATACATGTCACTGCTTAAAATCAACAGGCCTCTGCTAGGCTTCCTGCTGTCTATGTTTAGAGATTTCTGAACACAGGGCTTTGGCCTTGATAGGCAGGTGCTCTGCCACTTAGCCGTGTCTAGCTCCGTATTGCCTCTTGTGTCCCTGAGGGCTTACATTATAGAGAGATTCCTGGTTAGGAGGCCATATATGCTTAAATACCTGGAGAGGATTTTTTTTTTCCTGGAGGGACACCTTTTTTTCTTTTTTGGGTTGTGGGGCTTGAACTCAGGGCCTGAGTGCTGTCCCTGAGCTTTTTCACTCAAGGCTAGTTCTCTACCACTTTGAGCCACAGTTCCACTTCTGGTTTTTCTGGTGGTTAATTGGAGATAAGAGTCTCACACACTTTCCTGCCCAGGCTGGCTTCAAATTGGGACCTTCAGATCTTAGCCTCCTGGGTAACTAGGATTATATACATGAGTCACCAGCACCCAGATTGGAGGGGGGCTTTCTTAAACTCTTTTCTTCCCCTCTCTGAGTACGAGGAGGGTGAATTCTAAAGGGGATTCTTGGATAGTTTTGAGTTGACCCTGAAGGGTTAAGTACTGATTATAGTAGGTTCTTGCAAGCAAGACTCTGACCACAGCCACAAAACCATCTAAACTGCACAGATAAACTCAAGTTTGCAGTTTGATATGCATCTTTTGCTGTGGTTTGAATGTGTATATTCCTTACCTCCCTGCCACTTAAATTTTTTAAAATTATATTTTCTATAATCTTTAAGTCATTGTAGAAAGGAGTTTTCATTCAACAAAGCAGTCTATAAGAACAGTGCATCTTGATTGATGCCACCCATTTCGTCATTCTCCCCTATTCCTTCCAACTCATTCTTTCCCTTCAATGTTCTTAGTTTCATAGGATACCATTGAATATTATGACTGCATTCTCTACCCTTTCTCAATTCATTTATCTACTGTCCCTCTCCTTGATCCCCACACCTTTAAAGTATGTTTCCTCATATTCATTTTTTTGGAATGTGAGTTCATTTTTCTAAGGAGTTATACCATTTGAATTCTTCTCTGCATATGCCATACTTAGGTTAATGTGGACTTGTAAACAACCTCATATATGTTTACTTGTGCATTTATAAATTAGTTCTAGCCTCCACATATGAGAGAGAATATATGTCTTTTGTCTCTCTGTGCTTGACTTGCTTAACATAATTTTTCTAGATCCATCCATTTTTTTGTTAAAAATGTAATATCATTTTTTCTAATGATGAGTAAAATTCCATTGTTTATATATATATATATTTTCTTGACTCAGTCATCCATTGAGGGGTATCTAGGCTTATTGTATATCTGGGCTATGGTGAATAGTGCAGCAATATACATGATTGTGTTGGTAGCTTTACTGTATCTTGAGTTGCAATCTTTTGGATAAATGGCCAAGAGGGAAATTGCTGGATCATAAGGAAGTTCTATGTTCAGTTTTTTTTTTTTAATTTTATTTTTTTTGGATCCAGTCATGAGGCCTGAACTCTGGGCCTGGGCTCTGTCCCTCTGCTCTTCAGCTCAAGGCTAGTGCTCTACCACTTGAGCCACAGCGCCACTTCCGGCTTTTTTCTTCTTGCTTATGTGGTGCTGAGGAATCGAATCCAGGGCCTCATGCATGTAAGACAAGCGCTCTACCGCTGAGCCACCTTCCCAGCCCTATGTTCAGTTTTTTTGAGGAATCTTCACACTGCTTTTCAGAGAGCACGAACAAGTTTACATCCTACCAACAATGTATTAGGGTTCATTTCCTCCTGCATGTGTGCCAGCCTCTATTGTTTGTATGCTTGATGATGGCCATTCTAACTGGGCTGAGATGGAATTTCAGTGTTGTTTCGATTTGCAGTTTCTTTATGGACAGAAATATTGAGCATTTCTTCAGGTGTCTACTGACCATTTTTACTTCTTCTTCTGAGAAGAGGGACAAAAAGAGGCAAATTTGTTAATTCTTTAGGGTTTGGTTTCATAATGTTGAAATCCTAACCTGAAAGGTGATTTTGGAGGCAAGGCCTCTGAGAGATGATCATGTTATGGAAGTGGATCTCCCAGGAATGACCTTATAAAGCAGATCTCAGGTTCCAAAGGTACACATCAAACTCCAAATTGCAACATAGGTTTTAGGTGATACTTCAGCACAAGTGAGCTGAACCTAGCAGAGCACATTTTCACTCTCACTTTTGGAACTTGGAAAAGTCCACATTGAGCATGGAACTGAGATATCTTCCTATGTGTGAGGCAGGCCACTCCTCAGAACTGCTTGATGGCCTGAAGAGGCTGAAAGGCTCAGTCTACTAGACCTACAAGGAGGGAAGTCAGCCCATCACCCTCTTGATAAACGACTGTAACATTCCTGCCTCACGGGGGCAGGGAGCTAGCAGTGAGACAGTATTCGAGCATACTTTCCAGTTATGAAGCACAGTGCAAGCGTGCATTGTGATTTAGATGACGGTCTTCAGCAACCATCTGTCACGACATTCTGCTTCCTTGGAAAGATGTCCCTGGCTTCGTTGTATGTTGTAACATCTTGATTTTCTTAGTTGAGTGAAGTAGTGGGTAGACGTGAAATTCTGGAATCAGATTGCCTTCATTGGAATGTGGTAACTGCGTGTGCCCAGGCAAGTTACTATGATTGTCTTTTGAGGCCCCTCAGTATCTGGGGGGAGGGGTGGTTTGTAGGCTCTGGGATCTCTGTAGGTGCCAAAATCTGCAGATGCTCAAGGCCCTGAGTTAAAACGGTGTGGGATTTGCACAGAACCTATCCATATTCTCCTGTATACTTTAAATCATCACCTGATTACTTACAATGCTCAGTGCAATGGAAATCATTATTATCCTATGTTGTACAAGGAACAAAGACAAGAAAAAAGTTCTTTTCATGCCCATTACAAGTACAGTTTTCTTTCCTTTTTTGTATTTGTGCTACTGGTGATTGATTTCAGGACCTCATACTTTCTGGGCAAGCACTCTACCACATGAGCCATATGCCTGATCTTTTATGTTTACTTAATTTATTCTTCAGATAGGATTGTGTACCAACTTCAGACTATGGTCCTCCTGCCTCTGTTTCCTGCTAGCTGGGGTTACTCATGTGTACCACCATGACTCACTTGTTTGAGACAGGGTCTTGTTAACATTTTTATTTTTTGGCCTGGGGTAGCCTTGAACTGTAGTTTTTCTCCCCTTTGCTGAGGATTGCATCAGTTTTGTTTTCAATCCTTAGTTGAATCTGAAGATGCAGAAACAGAGATGGCAGGGTTACTGTACTTTGAGCATTTTATCTGTAAAGTGGAACTAAGGTCTGAGTCCTTGTGGCTGCTTGAAACCCTAATTTTCATTTATTTTTCTAGTATTATAAGATCACTTATTTGCAGGGAGAAGTGTGTGTGTGTGTGTGTGTGTGTGTGTGTGTGTGTGTGTGTGTTGGTTCTGGGGCTTGAACTAGGGGGACTTGTATTCTCACATGGCTCTTTTGCTTAAGGCTGGCACTTACTACTTGACTCATACCTCCACTTCCAAAGTTTTGCTGATTAATTGGAGATAAGAATGTCACATATTTCCCTGCCCAGACTGGCTTTGAACCGCAATCCTCAGATCTTAGTCTCCTGAGTAGATAGGAATAGAGGAATGAGCCAACAGCGCCCAGCATTAATGAACTTCTGTGGTGTCGTGACCTTAAATGGAGATTTCCAGAATCATAAACACATTCCATTCTTCATTGGCTCAGGATTGGCCTTTTACCTCATTCAAGAGTCAGTCTTCAGGGTACTCTTTGCATATGTGGGAATTCTCTGATTTGGCATGGCTTAGTTTTCTAACCACTTCCCACCTGCATACCCAGGGAAATACTTGCCATTCCCCAGATGTTCCGTTCACTCCCTGCCTTGTTTTGTACATAATGTTCCTTGGAGTCCCTTTTGTATGGCTCACTGCCACATGTCCTTCAGGCCCTGGGTTCCAGTGTGTCAGCTCTGCTACCCGGTCTTGCTGGAGAGCAGAGCTCTTTCTCCTTGTTTGTGCTCTTAGGGAGCATCCAGTGGCATACTTAATTGTTGGTTCTTTTCTAACGATGAGTTCCTCCCCACTATGAGCTCTTTGAGAATAGAAATGTAAACTCTTCACATCAGTATTTCTAGGACTTACAAGAACCTGTGATATAAAGCAATCCATAAATATTTGCAGAATAAGTAAGGAATGAATGAATTCTTTCTGACATGGAAGGAGAAAATATTTTGCAGGTATTATTTGATAGTGATGGGCTGTCCTGATGTTAAACTCTGTTAATTAGAAATGAAACCATGGGGCTCGGAAGATGGCTCAGTGGTAGAGTTCTTGCCTTGCATGCATGAGGCCCTGGGTTCAATTCCTCAGCACCACATAAGCAAAAAGAAAAAAAGTCAGAAGTGGTGCTGTGGCTCAAGTGGTCGAGCACTAGCCTTGAGCTGAAGAGCTGAGAGACAGTGCCCAGACCCAGAGTTCAGGCCCATGACTGGACCCCCCCCCCCAAAAAAAAAGAAAAAAAGAAATGAAGCCATGGGCTTGAATAAATTACTTTTGAGATTCAGTTGCTTTAAAATCTATTTCAAGGGCTGGGAATGTGGCTCAGTGGTAGAGCACTTGCCTTGCATGCATGAGGCCCTGGGTTTGATTCCTCAGCACCACATAAGCAAAGAGAAAAAAGCCGGAAGTGGCACTATGGCTCAAGTGGTAGAGCGCTAGCCTTGAGCTGAAAAGCTGAGGGATAGCGCCTAGGCCCAGAGTTCAGGCCCCACAACCAGACCCAAAAACAAACAAACAAACAAACAAACAAATAAAATATATTTCAAGAGCTGGGAATGTGACTTAGTCGTAGAGTGCTTGCCTAGCATGCATGAAGCCCTAGGTACCATATAAACAGAAAGAGCTGGAAGTGGCACTGTGGCTCAAGTGGTAGAGTGCTAGCTTTGAGCAAGAGAAGCTCAGGGACAGTGCCCAGGCCATGAGTTCAAGCCCTAGGACTGGCAAAAACCCAAAACCAAAACCTTATTTCAAAGCTGAGATTCTTAGCTCCAATTAAGCAGCAAAAATCTGAAAGTAGAGGTGTGGGAGGTGGTAGAGCTCCAGCCTTTAGTGAAAAAGGTAATTCCCTCTATGAGTAAGGACTTATTTTCTCTGTCCATGAAAGAATTAAAAGGCAGGAAAGTGTTTAAGATAAATAAAATAACTTCATTTGAAAGTTAACGGTGAAAGGAGAGACCCTCTCATCTGAGAGTGGCCCCCAAAAGAGGAGTTCAATGGAATCCTTTTCAGGGGTGGTACTATAGTAAGGGCTCCTCCCACATCTCCTCCTTTGGGCTTTGCTGATTGCTTGATGGCTCATGCTTGAGCCAACATGGCTCTTTTTATTGATTGATTGCACACTAGGACATTATGGGAAGAAACATTTGAGCAGGAGCCCCGGACACTGTGGGAGCAAAAGTCTCCATGATTGGCCACATGTTATCTGCCACGTGTTACGCCTTCCTTTGTTTATCTCTATCTACTTAACAGTTCTCCTTTCTTTCCCTTGAAGTGAGACCATGAGGCCCTGAGTTCAAGCCCCAGATTTGGGTCACAAATAAGTAAACAAACAGCAATAACAACAAAAGAGATTTTAGTAAGTCCTCTGTACTTGAATTTCTAGATCTTTTGGAATTTAAAAGCTCCTTATCAAGCTGAGCACTGGTGGCTCACGCCTGTAATCCTAGCAACTCAGGAGGCTGAGATCTGAGGATCGGGGTTCAAAGCCAGGTTCAAAGCCAGCCTGGGAAGGAAAGTTCATGAGACTCTTATCTCCAATAAACCACTAGAAAACGGGAAGTGGTGCTGTGGCTCAAGTGGTAGAGCGCTCTCCCTGAGCTGAAGAACTCAGGGACAGCACCCAAGCCCAGCGTTCAAGCCCCAGTACCGACAAAAAAATAAAAAAAATCTTATCACCCTTTGTTTATGAAGCAGTTTAGAAACAAAGATAATGCCAATCTGGTTGAGTTATGATAGGAACCTACTAATTACTTGCTTCCATGTCTGAACTTCAGAAAAATCAAGTGTTTTATTAACATTTGAAAAAGACATTTCAGATACCTAGGCCCTGGAGGCTCACGCCTGTAATCCTTTTTTTTTTTTTGGGTCCGGTTGTGGGGCCTGAACTCTGGGTCTGGGCGCTGTCCCTCAGCTCTTCAGCTCAAGGCTAACGCTCTACCACTTGAGCCATAGCGCCACTTCCGGCTTTTTTCTTTTTGCTTATGTGGTGCTGAGGAATCAAACCCAGGGCCTCAGCATGCAAGGCAAGCCCTCTACCACTGAGCCGCCTTCCCAGCCCGCCTGTAATCCTATCTACTCAGGAGGCTGAAATATGAGGATCATGGTTCAAAGCCAGCCTGGGCAGGAAAATCCGTGAAACTCCTATCTCCAATAAAACTGGAAGTGGTGCTGTGGCTCAAGCTCACCTTGAGCTGAAGAGCTCAAGGACAGTGCCCAGGCCCAGAGTTCAAGCTCCATGACTGACAAAAAGAAAAAAAAAAGACATTTTAGAAACTGATGAATCAAAGTTGCCAGCACCCTCATTAAAAAGACTAAAATTTCCACATCTAAGGGAAAACTTATATCCTTTGTCTCCATGGGCCTGAGTTACTTCACTTCACAACATAATTATTCTCAGGTCTTTCAATTTCTTTACAAGTGATACAATAGCATTCTTTCTAATAGATGGGTAAAATTCGTGTGTGTGTGTGTGTGTGTGTGTGTGTGTGTGTGTGTATCACATTTTCTTGATCCATTTGCCCATTGAGGGGCATCTGGGCTGATTCCATACCTTAGCTATGGTGAATAGAGCTGTAATGAAAATGGTCATGCTAGAGGCTTTCCTGTATCCTGTTTTATTTTTTGAGGAACATCCACACTGCTTTGTAGAAGCTAGATTTAGCTTATAAACTTATAATACGTTGGGTGATGTGCAAGTATATGCAAAAATATTAACCTAAATAAAATAGGTTCCAGAGAGAACTCACACAGTGTAATTCCTTAGAAAAGCAAAGAGAAAGTTCAGCAAAATACCAGGAAGAGATACTAGAAAATGTGGGTGGGTCAAGGAACAAAGGAAAGGGAGAAGAGGAGGAGAATACAGTCAGGCATCCAAAATACTGGGCTGGGAATGTGGCTTAGTGGTCGAGTGCTTCTCTAGCATGCATGAAGTCATCGGTTCAATTCCTCAGTAACCACATAAACAGAAAAAGCTAGAAGTGGCACTGTGGCTCAAGTGGTAGAGTGCTAGCTTTGAGCAAAAGAAGCTCAGAGACAGTATCCAGGCCCTGAGTTCAAGCCCCATGACTGGCCAAAAAAAAAAAAAAAAAAAGAATCCAAAATATATCCTACAAAATTAGGAAGGGAAACGGTAGATAAGGGAGGGATGGGTGAAAATGTTGAAAGTGGTGACATTGATCAAGATATATAGTATTCATAAGCTGCTTTGTTAAATGGCAACTGCTTTGTATAACTACTTAAAGATAATTTAAAGAAGAAAAAAAAGAAGAGTAAAGTTGCCTGTTTCCAGTGGCTCAAGCCTGTAATCCTCCCTACTCTGGAGGCTGAGATCTAAGGATTAAGTTCAAAGCCAGGCCAGACAGAAAAACCCTTGAGTCTCATATCCAAACTACCAAAAAAGAAAAAAAAAGAAAAGAAAAAGCTAGATGTAGAGCTGTGGCTCAAGTGGTAGAATGCTATCCTTGAACACAATAACTCAGGGATAATACCTAGACCCAGAGTTTGAGCCCCAAGACTGACATACCACACTTACACCCCGCTCCCACAAAGTTCACACTGACATTTGTCTATATGTTCTCTCATCATTAATGAGAGACAGATATTGAAGCTAGGTTGTCTTTGTTTGTTTTTCAGCTTTTTTTTTTGTCGGTTGTGGGGCTTGAACTCTGGGTCTGAACGCTGTCCCTCAGCTCTTCAGCTCAAGGCTAGAGCTCTACCACTTAAGCCACAGCACCACTTCCGCTTTTTTCTGCTTATGTGGTGCTGAGGAATTGAACCCAGGGCCTCATGCATGCAAGGCAAGCGCTCTACCACTGAGCCACCTTCTCTATCTCCCTGAATCATTTGCCTTTTTTTTTTTTGTCAGTTGTGAGGCTTGAACTCGGCCTGGGTGCTGTCCCTCAGCTGTTCAGCTCAAGGCAAGCACTCTACCACTTGAGCCACAGCGCCACTTCCTGAGGTGTTTTTTTTTTTTTTTTGCCTTCACTTCTAGACCAGAACCAGGTATCATCAGTAAAACTGTCTAATTGAATTTGCAAAGTGACTTTATATGAGGAGGAATTTTTGAGTTAACTCTCTCCCCAAAGAGCATTCTTCATTCAGAAAAAAACAAGAAGTTCGGGTATCTGTTCTTCCTTTATTATTGTGGTAGAGAGAGAAGCAAAGGAATTGGTCTGTATTCTTTTCATTGCTGTTGTTTTGATACTGGGGCTTGAACTCAGGGCCTGGGTGCTGTCTGAGTTTTATGGACCAAGTAAGAATGTCCAGTTTGAGCAGTGAGTGGCTGAGGACCATGCATCTATTCACTGACCTGTGACCTCTCATGCTACCCCTGGGTTCTGTGATTCAGTGTGGGGCCTCCCTGGCCTGGGAGGTAGAGAAGGGAGGGAACTGTAGCCCCCTCTACCCTGAGCCATCTAGTCCCCATGCAGGAGAGGGGTGGATACAGCCCTGCTTTCCTCTGGAGGAAGCCGCACCCCGTGTTGTGAAGTGAGTCGCAGTGTGCACGTGTCTCTGTCTGCAGCTGTGCATGCAGGTGTGTGTGTGTGTCTGTGGGCTGGGCAGAAGTGCGGGCATGCGAGGGGAAGGCTTGGAGAGTCACAGGACAAAACACCTTGGTCCCCTGTGACCTGTTGGAGTGCTTGGAGTTTTGAGGACATTTTTGAGGACGCTTTGAAAGCTAGCTCAGGCCAGCCAGGGAGTGGAGGTAGGTCAGGCTGCTTTGTACTCACAGAGGAGCTGAAACAGTTCTTGGCTGGCGTAGCAGTGACGCAGATAGCCTTGGAGAGCAGATGCAGCTATTTTTTTCTTTCTTTCTCTAGTTGTTCTTAGACTTGGGAGGTGGGTTTTCTAAAAGAAATAGTGTGTCGGCCAGTTGCTCTCAGAGAGAGAGAGAGAGAGCGAGAGCGAGAGCCACCAAGGTGTTGTTTAGTGGTAACATATGTGTTGGCAGCTCTCCCTGTGAGAGCAGGCATAAAATTCAACTTGGTAAAACTCTTCTCCCATTCTGTGGGCTGTGTAGCTTGTGAGTCAGGGCCTTTGCCATGCAGAGACCAGGAGTGGGTTATTGCCGGTGGGGCCCCGAGAGGAGACAGGTAGAAGGCTGAGGAGGGGAGGAGAGGAGAAGGCAGGCAGGAATTCGCTGTACGTATCACAGAATTAAGAAAAATAAGGGAGGGGATGGGTCAAAGGGGGTTGAAGAGGTTGACACGGATCAAACTGCATTGTTCAATGGCAAAAATTCAATGCATAACCTAAAATTCAGTAAAGTGAGGGAAGGCGGGGTTGGGAAGGGTGGTCAAGATGCACTGTATTCATAAACTGCTTAAAAATATTAAAAAAATTGAATTTGGACCTGCTGGGAAAAAGTTCTGTTAGACCAGTTTGCCCTATGCTGTGTTCTATCTTATCTGACACATCACA
This sequence comes from Dipodomys ordii, assembly GCF_000151885.1. NCBI lineage: Eukaryota > Metazoa > Chordata > Mammalia > Rodentia > Heteromyidae > Dipodomys > Dipodomys ordii. Next base: position 7,135,686 of record NW_012267281.1, read on the forward strand.
TAAGCTGTTTATGGGGCTGATGTGACCAGAGGGCCCATTGTCCCCTCTCCCCACCCATCCCTACCTCCTCCTCACCACCACTGCCAGGGCTGAGCCCCCACCTTCCAGTTTGTAGGGGGAGTTAGCCTCAGGGAGTCACGGAGAATGGGAGGGAGGAAAGATGGAGGCCATCCTGGTCTATTTTCTGTCACTGTAACAAAATACCAAAGACTGGATAATCTATAATGAAAAACTAACTCCCTGCAGTCTGTGAGACTGGGAAGATCAAGATGGAGAGGCTCACATCTGGCCTACGCCTTTGTGTTTCTTCATCGTATGGTGCCAGCTGAAGGCCCAGGAGCTTCCCTTAAGTGCTTTGAGCTTCCTCTTCAGAGCTTCCTGTTTCCTGCTGGCCCTAGACCACAGTCTCCAGTGACTTCCCTCTGGGTGTTACCTGGGGGTGTTTCAGTTTGTACCTCTAGCCTCCCATCGTGAGAACCCCATTTCCCAGCTCCACTTCCCTGCCCTGTCTGGGTGCCATCCTCTTTCAGTTCCCCCTGGGTCTTCACAACTGACCCTGGATTTCTTGGTCCCCTTTCTTCTCATCTCTTTTCATTCCCCAGCTTTAAGGTACACAAGAGAGCAAAGTCTCACCAGGCATTTCTCTGAGTGCCCGTCAGGTGCTTTACCCTGTTGGTCACTTGAATATTTGAGTATATTTTTTGTCTTCCATGTGTTCAAAACTCCTAGTGTGGGATGAATGATCTCTTTGATGTTTTACAGTAAGATATGCACTACTGTCTCCATTCTATAGAGCAGAGTTCTATGTGGCTTAGAGAAATGAGAGAAATACTGTGTCTGAGGCAGAGCCAGAATGGAAGCCTGCTTTCCTGTCCCCCAAGTCAGAGCTTCTCCTTCTGCAGGAACAGTGGCTTGTTTTGCATCATTGAACTTAAGTTGAACCTAGAAGAAGCTTCATGTATTCTAAAAACAGCTAGTGTGACTTCAGGGTTTTAAAGTGTAGTAGAACATTTTTTTTTTTTTTTTTGCTAACTCATTCATCAGAGACATTTGCCTGCCTCTGACTTTGAGCCTCTGTTTGCTCTGTAATTCATTGTGATTCTAAAAATTACCCCTGGCTCCCTACAGGCCTCAATTTTAGACTCCTGGTGTCTTGACAATACAAGATTAAAACTAGAGCAGTGGGAATGTTTTTCTAGAAGAAAAAAGAATTTCTGCTGCTCTAGTTTTAATCTTGTGGGTTTTTTTTTTAATATCAGAAATTAGACATAGGGAACTCTTGCTTATCTTTTCTTCCCTACAAAATAATGATGTGGCTAAACCTTTGCTGGGGCTACAATAAGCTGAGGTCATCAAGCCAATTCATCATTGTTATCCAATAACTGTGACCTGTGAGAGAAACAAAGAAGAGATATTTGATCACCACCTGGCTGAAGCCTGAACTGTAGAATTCAGCAGATCTAGATGCAAGACCTAACTGCATGCCCTTTGGTGCTATCATTCTTAGAGCCTCAGTTTCCATCTCCTGGAACATGGGTATGATTGAGAGTCGCATGTGATTTGTGAAGACTTAACAGCGCTTAGAGATTCAGCCCCATGATTGTCTCCCCCCCCCCATCACTTCTGACAGAGACCACAAATGATCTTGGGGACAATTGCTTGTGAGGATGGGGGTGGAGTCAGGAATCTCTCAGTTGGCCTCCTACCCAATCTGCTTCCCTCCAGAAAGCAGAGACTTCACCCCCAAAGGCTTGTGGTTCAGATCATTCTTCAGGGAGGTGCTGCAGAAGTCTAAGGTGGGGAAAGGTGAGAAAGACCCTGGAATAAAATCACCACCATGGTGGGATGCGCTGTGGCCTAGGAGGGTGGCGGGAGCCACCCTTGGTCTTGAACACATTCATGCATAAAGAAATCAGCATCCAGGTGACCCTTGATCCTTGAGGGGGCAGTTCTGCTCCATGTGTTCCCATCAACCGTACCCAAAACACACTCCGGGATAGAAGCTCAGAGGCCTAGGTTGAAAAAGGGCCTTAGAATAGTTTTGGGGGAACATTGTTTCTGTGTTAGGAAGCTGATGGGAGAGGGAGTCCCTGGAGTCCCTTTTCTTGAAGGTGATGGCTAGAAGATCAAGGGTGGGAATGTTTCATTGCTGGGCAGAGGTTGGATATCTTGCAGGTCACAATATGTTGGGCTGATAGCATAATTGGGGAATGATAGGGAATGCAAGTTGCCAGCTACATATAGAAAGTATTAAGCACAATGTCTGACATATATATAATATAATATACTATAATATATAGTATATAATATATAATATATATAATATAATATATAATATAATAACATATTATATATTTATATGCATTATATATAAATATAAATATATATGTAATCAGGAAGTGGTTGCCAGGCACTGGTGGCTCATGCTTGTAATCCTAGGTACTCAGGAGGCTGAGATCTGAGGATCACAAAGCCAGCCCAGCCCCCCCCCCAAATGTGTGTGAGACTCTAGTATCTAGTTTACCAGCAAAAAGCCAAAAGTGAAGGTGTAGCTCAAGTGGTAGAGTGTTAGTCTTGAGCAAGCAAAGAAGCCAAGTGAGAGCAAGAGGTACTGAGTTCAAGCCCAGATATAGGCACACACACACACAAGATAGATAGCTCAGCACATAGCTGCGTTACTAAGAATGATTTTGATGAGGATCCTTTCAGGATGAAGGAATAAAGGAAACCATCCCACCACCATCCATCATCACCTTTGCCAAGTGTCAGGCATCTGCTGGCTGCTGGCCAGGGCAGGTGGGGAATGATGTACAGAAGCAAGCCAGTGGTTGTTCTGTGCTTTAGTCTCTGGTGGTTGTGGTCTGTTTTACTGTCCAGAAGCCTGGCTGAGAGCAGTTAGGCATTGCTCAGCTCTTCCCTGCTGGAAGACCCCAACGAGAAAGTGATAGTCAAAGAGCCCTTTGACGGGCTGGGAAGGTGGCTCAGTGGTAGAGCGCTTGCCTTGCATGCATGAGGCCCTGGGTTCAATTCCTCAACACCACATAAGCAGAAAAAGCCTGAAGTGGTGCTTTGGCTCAAGTGGTAGAGCACTAGCCTTGAGCTGAAGAGCTGAGGGACAGTGCCCAGGCCCAGAGTTCAGGCCCCACAACCAACAAAACAAAACAAAACAAAAACCCAAACAACAACAAAAAAGAGCCCTTTGATGGCTTTCCTGCCTGTCAGCCTAGGATAGAAAGTAGGCTGGAGCCCAGGGAACATCACCCAGTATAACTTGCCTCTGATTTGAAGGACAGCAAACTTGGATCACTGGCCTTGGGTCACAAGGTTAAGGCCAACACAGAAATCCAAGTTCTCCAATCCCAGTTCAGCCCTCTTCCCCATCCCTTTCCATCACTGAAGTGTGGGCACTACTCTGGATAGAGAAATGCTGATGTCACTCTTGTTTTGGATCTAGATTTAAAGGTGAACGGGCTCAGTTTCCTCCTGCCCTAGAGCCAACCCAAGCCCTCTGTTGCAGGGAGCACAGATGACTTTGCAAATCTGAAGAGAAAGCACTGCTATTTAAGGAACCAGGGGAGCCAGGAGCAATTTGACCTTGTGGTACACACTCACAGGTCAAACGCTTTCTCAGCAGGAAGAGCATCAGCCAAACAATGTAAGGAAGTACCCGGTTTATGGGTACTAATTCTGGCCCAGGAAATATCAAGGAAGATTCTGGTCTGAAAACAGCAGCTGGAGAGAACCTCTTGGATCCCTGGTGACATGTGTGCTATATTCGGCCTGCTTCCCAAAGATTCTACCCTTGGCCTACTTCTCAGAGGATGTTTGGCTTAAAAGGATCTCTGATAAACACATGCCCATCCAGAGGGTGGATGAAAAGTATTGCTTCATGCTCTGCCATGCTATGGAAGGAATGAATGGCTGGCAGAGCTTGAAGTCATCTCTGTCTGGAAGTAGGTTAAGTGGGTGGCGTTGGTTTCTTTGAGTTAGTTGGGAACTGTAGACAAATAGGCTTTGCTCTGTAGGGAAGGCCATTTACTTGTTGATTGATTTGGGGCCTAAAAGCCACCTCACAAAGAAAGCACAGGAACTGGGGTGTTGGGAAGTCCAAGGCATCTTGGGTATTCCCTTACTGCAGGTGGGCTGTATCTAGCTTATTCAGTCAGCTTCTTCCAACTTTCCAACTAACCTAGTTAGACACAGCACGCCTTGTTTCCAAAGTTGCCATCTTTACTATACTATAGTACCAGTTACCTGTGTGAATTTGTGAATGTCTGGTCTATGTTTGAAAAGTGCCTTCCTCGTTCAGGGTTGACTGGGCTAGGTGGACATAAACTCTGTCTGTTTTTCTTTTGTGATGCTTGGGCAGCCGTGGTAACCTAGGGGATGAAGGATTTGTTCTGATCATCTCTTTCTCTCTTTGCTAGAATAGTAGCTCAACCCCCTCCCCCTTTTCTCTAGTCAGCAAAGTCAGCACTATTCACCCGCGGTGGAGTATGACTCTAAGAGGACTGTGCTGGCCAGGGACCTTGTTTTAATCCAGAACACAGTGTGATTTCCTAAATTGTACAGGACCACAGCTCAGTACTGCAGCAAACCATTTAAGTTTAAATGGAGGTGGCCACCTACCTGTTCTTTGTAGGAAGCCATTGGCATTATTTAAGTAGGTCTCTCAGATAGAGTCACTTATAGGTCATTCCACAGGCAAGTCTCCAACTATAGCTTTATTCCAGTGCCTCAGTTCTACTCAGGATCTAACCCATAATAAATTCACACAGTGCAACACGAACAATGTCTCCTATTTGCAGCAAGAATGATCAGTTAGATAAGCATAAACCTTTCCTACAATCCAGCCATACCATTCTTAGGCATCTGCCCTGAACATCATGAGCTAGGATGATAAGGACCCCTGCACAGCCATGTTCATTGCTACACTATTCACAATAGCCATGGTATGGAAACAGCCCAGATGCCCCACAATAGATGAATGGAACCAAAAAATGTGGTATATATACAATGGAATTTTACAGTCATTAGAAAGAATAAAATAATGTCATTTGCAGGAAAATGGATAGAACTAGAACAAATCATGTTAAGTGAGGTAAGCTAAGATCAGAGAGACAAATGGCACATGTTCTCTCTGATATGTAGATGTTAGACCTAAAATGCACTGAGATATGACAAATTACACAGGATTCTAGATATCAAATACAGTGAGACCAGAAGAGGATACTCTTAGGAGAGAATCACAAAGGTGTAATGCCTAAGCACCTCTTTGTAGTTATATAAAATAATGCACTTACTAAAATGAGCTCTTCAAAGCCGGGCGCTGGTGGCTCACGCCTGTAATCCTAGCTACTCAGGAGGCTGAGATCTGAGGATCGCGGTTCAAAGCCAGCCCGGGCAGGAGAGACCATGAGACTCCTATCTCCAATAAACCACGGAAGTGGCGCTGTAGCTCAAGTGGTAGAGCGCTCGCCTTGAGCTGAAGAGCTGAGGGACAGCGCCCAGGCCCAGAGTTCAAGCCATACGACCGACCAAAAATAAAAAATAAAAATAAAAAAAATAAATAAAATGAGCTCTTCAGATATGGAAACAAAAGACTTTTTTTTTCTTTTTTAGTTTTTTGAGGATTCTGTCTTCTTTACCTTATATACAGTGTATTTATATGTACATCTTCAGAAAGGGGGGGGGAGGGCACAGAACTGGAAGAAAATGGGTGAAAAATTGCAGCAATGGAGCTCACTGGACACTGATGAAAGTGAACTATCCAACTTGTGGGTGGAGAGGCAAGGGATTGACTGGGAGAGAATGAGGAACAGAAGACATTGTACAAAAGGCAATGTACTCATTACCTGACTCATGTAAATGTAACCTCTCTGTTTATCACCTCTAAAATAACAATAAAGTAAAAATTGAAAGAAGGATCACTGGGTACTGGTGACTCACACCTGCAATCCTAGCTACTCAGTAGGCTGAGATCTGAGGATTGCAGTTCAAAGCTGGCCCAGGCAGGGAAGACTGTGAAACTCTTATCTCCAATTAACTACCAGGAAACCAGAAATGGTGATGTGGCTCAAGTGGTAGAACACTCACCTTGAGCTGAAGAGCTGAGGGACAGTGCTCAGGCCCAGAGTTCAGGCCCCGCGACCGGACCTTCCCCCCACCCCAAAAAAAAAGAAATGGAGAGACTTAGAAAAAGATCATATTAGTGAAATAAGCTAGACCCAAAGACACATAGGTTCCGTGTTTTTCCTCATTTGTAATAATTAGTAATGATGTCTAGTATAGTCCTGGCAGGGGATTACAATAGCTCAATAGTTATATACATATAAAATGATGCTAATCGAAATAAAAAAATAAAGAATATCAGAAAAAAGAGTATCGTTAGGAGTCTCAGAATTTTGATGCAGATTGTGATAGTTGAAGGGAGATATTCTTGTTTATAAAACTCAGGGAAGGGAAAAATGTGACTTAGTCTGGGTTCCTGCTGGGAAATTGATGTATTTTCTCCCTGTCAGTCAGCGAGGTGATCAACATATGAGGAAGAAAGGTTAATTTTGGTTCACAATTTTGGGGAGGTTTCAGCCCATGGCCAGTTGGTCTCATTGCTTTTGGGTCTGTGCTGGAAGCAGGTGGTGGAACAGAATCTCTCACTTCCTAGCTGGAATATGAATGAGAGGAAGAGTTGGAGATCCTACAACCCCTTCCCAGAGGATACCTTGATGACCCCAGACCTCTCACTAGGCTAAACCGGGGGCCAGTCTTCTAATACCAGAGCCCTTGGAGGCCACTGAGGATCCAAATCACAGCATTTTCCTGCTTGATTTAAAAATAATGAAAACAAAAACCAAACCCTTAATGTAATTAACACGGATTTCTTTTTGCTGACTCAATAATTACTCTTCCTTGCTTCCTGACACCTAACGTCTTAAGAAGTTCTGATGAGTAAATATAAATGCACAACTCTGTACTATAATTACATCTATAATTTAAATACCTTTCATCTATCTTTTTAAAGCTAAGACCTTTAAGTAAATGCTTTAATTGCACCTTATAGTCATGCTGTTTCTTTCTCAGAGTCTCCAAATTAGCAATTGTTAAATAGTACAGTGCCAATAGGAGGTTTGATGTTTGCATTTAGCCATCTTGTAATTTCATTAATAAGGTTAGGATTTAGCATTTGATTTTTAATTGTTGGTATATATTAATAGTTTTCCTTTAAAAGCAGATTTCCTGGCTTTAAGTTGCCTCTCTAACTTAACGCACCATTTTATTTTATTTTTCCCCATGCCTTTTCCAAGTCTGATTGTGAGATACTCAAAGACCTGAATCCAAAGTATGAGCTTTCTACTTTATTTTTGAGACAGAGTCTTACTAAGTTGTTCAAATTGGTCTCAAAGTTTCAATTCTCCTGCCTCAGCCTCCTGATGGCTGGGCTTACATGCATGTGTCTCCATGCCTGGCTTGTGAATGAGCATGCTTTGTATCTATCATGGCCCATTCATTTGAGCTGAACTGACATGTTTTCAGTTTCTCCAGTTGAAACTCTTTTTGCAATTGTATAATCTTTTAACTTTGACATTACTTTGTAGTTTTGTGATTATTTCAGAATTTTCATGATAGCAATGCTTGTAAGTTACTAAAAAGAAACTGTAACTATATAAATATACTTAATTTGGCATTTTCCAGTTTTTATTAACCTCTTTTGAATGATATTGCCTAAACTATGTTAACTGCAATTCTGTTATTTTTTTGTTTTAAGTTAAATGGAGGGACTGGGGATGCGGCTCAGTGGTAAGAGCCTGTCTTAGTGTGAAATCTAATCCCCAGAACTTGAAAAAAAATTAAGAAAACTAAAGAAGAGTCAAAACATTCACTAGGTCTGCTTGTACTGTTAGGAGTGGAGACTCTGTGTGCAGATTTTCTGTATCTTATTTTTGGTCTGCATAATCTGTCAGATACTCAAAGATTTAGTAAAACCTCCTATCATGATGATTGAGTGTTCAGTTCCTTCTATTAACAATTCTGTTTTGTGGTTTGTACAATCAAATATTACTGGGGCAATATTATTAAGGCTGTGTAGCTCCAGAATGCTTATAAAATTCAGGGTTACCACTCAGTGTTAACCAGTTAATCCTTAACAATTCAGTTGAATGTAAAGTATATTTCATTTTGTATGGATATATATTATGTATTACAAGCTGGACATTCCTAATTCAAAAATTACAATCCTCTGAAACACCATACTCTTTGAGCATTGATATGCCACAGTGTAAAATTCCACAGCACAAACCCACTTTCCAGCTATGTGCATAGATATGAATTATGAAAGAGTTTCTTGTTTAGATTTGGGCTCCATCTCTAAGATATTCCTTTCTATCAACAAGATACCTTTAGTGTATTTAGTCAGTTTATGTATATTCTTTATTTTATTTTATTTTTTATTTTTTGGGTCCGTTCATGGGTCCTGAACTCTGGGCCTGGGCGCTGTCCCTCAGCTCTTCAGCTCAAGGCTAGCGCTCTACCACTTGAGCCACAGCGCCACTTCCGGCTTTTTTCTTTTTTGCTTATGTGTTAGTGAGGAATCGAACCCAGGGCCTCAGGCATGTAAGGCAAGCGCTCTACCACTGAGCCACCTTCCCAGCCCGTTTATGTATATTCTTATTGCAGATTTCTTTTTCTTTTTTTTTTTTTTTTTGTCGGTCTGGGCCTGGGCGCTGTCCCTCAGCTCTTCAGCTCAAGGCGAGCGCTCTACAACTTGAGCTACAGCGCCACTTCCGGTTTTCTGGTGGTTTATTGGAGATAGGAGTCTCACGGTCTCTCCTGCCCGGGCTGGCTTTGAACCGCGATCCTCAGATCGCAGCCTCCTGAATAGCTAGGATTACAGGCGTGAGCCACCAGCGCCCGGCTCTTATTGCAGATTTCTTATGGGATTTTTATCAACTGTCTTTAAAAATTTTTTTGGTTCTTTTTATTTGCTAGTCTTTAAAATTCTTCTTTTCCTTTCTGCTGACTTAAAAGATACCCAGTTTTGGGGCGGGAATGTAGCTTAGTGGTAGAGCACTTGCCTAGCATGCAAGCATGAAGCTCTGGGTTCAATTCCTCAGTACCACATAAATAGAAAAAGCCAGATTTGGCACTGTGGCTCAAGTGGTAGAGTGCTAGCCTTGAGCAAAAGAAGCTCAGGGACAGTGCCCAAGCCCTGAGTTCTAAGCCCCAGGACTGGCCAAAAAAGGAAAAAAAAAAAAGAAGATATCTATTTTTATTTATGTTGTTCTTTTTGTGTGTGATTATTCTTAAATTTTAACATATATTTTTAAAGTTCAAAGATCAAAGTTGCAAGGTGCTGGTGGCTCAAGCCTAGCAATCCTAGCTAGTCAGAAGGCTGAGATCTAATGATCGCACTATAAAGCCAGCCTGGGCAGTAAAGTCCACAAGAGTCTTATCTCCAGTTAACCACCCCAAAGCCAGAAAGTGAAGCCACTGTGGCTCATATGGTAGAGTGCTATCCTTGAGCACAAAAGCTCAAGAACAGTGGATAGGCCCTGAGTTCAAGTTCCAGGACTGGCATGTGTGTGTGCGTGCACGTGCGCACATACACCCACACCCCCGCCCCCCACCCCCCACCATGGAAATTAGTGATTCTCTTCCTTCTTCTGCACCATCAAGAACTTCTTACCTTTAATCTTTCCCCTTCCATCTTAAACTTAATTTATCTCCGGTGTGAAGCTTGGTTCCTGTATTCGTTTCCCATGTCTCTTGTTAAGCTCTTGTTTTTCCAGCCCACTTCAGCTTTCCTTGGCTTGTGGAAGTGTGACTCCAGCTCTGCCTTCATCCTCATGTGGTCCTCCCCTTGTGTGCATGTCTCTGTGCCCCAGTTTCTTCTTTCAATAAGGAAGCCAGTCACTTTGCATGAGGATCGCCTCATTTTAACTATTACGTCTAGTATGACTTTATGTCCCGATAAGGTTACTTCCTGTTGATCTTTGAGGGTAAGACTTTCACATATGAAAATATGAAAGACACAGTTCACCTCCTAAGAACTCCCTATTTTGACTGTATACACCTAAATCAGTTGCTGTGCTTCAATTTACTTCTTTTTTACCCTTTATTTTGCTCAGCTTTGCTTCTTGTAGCTTACATTGTCATTTTGGCCTCAATTTACTGCTTCCTCAAGGACATCTATCTTGAATTTTCAAAATGTCTTCATTATGTCCTCATTCTTTATGACATTATAGCTGCATCTAGAATCCCAGACTGACACTTTGAAAATATGATTTCTCATAAGTTTCTTTTGTTATTATCGTGAGGTCTGAAATTAGCCTTATGGTTTCATTCTTGATAATCCTCCCTCTGTTTTCTTCCCTTCATTCGTCTTTGCTCATGGCTTTAAATGTGTCTCTATTGTTTGCTATGATTTTAATACTTTGTGTCTAGATTATTTATTTTTTGCTCAAGAGTTTTTCTGGCCTAGAGGCTGTAGAATTATACCTTTTGTCATTTCCAGAAAAAATCTCAGCCTTTACATGCTTGAATGTGTCTATTAACCCCATTTTCTCATTTTTCTCTATGTTACATGTTTCTTTTTCTCTACAAATACTATATATAGTTGTAACTATATATATATAGTTATATATATATATATTACTCTATATGTCTCTCACTATGTAACCTTGAACTTGAGATTCTCTTGCCTTAACTCTCTTAAGTGCTAGAATTATAGGTATGTGTGACCATGTCCAGTTTTAATTTTTATTGAAGCATAAAATGATTTAAGGGCTGGGAAGGTGGCTCAGTGGTAGAGCGCTTGCCTTGCATGCCTGAGGTCCTGGGTTCGATTCCTCAGCACCACATAAGCAAAAAGAAAAAA
>NW_012267281.1:7146608-7153248 GCF_000151885.1 Dipodomys ordii
CCTGGGTTCGATTCCTCAGCACCACATAAGCAAAAAGAAAAAAGCTGGAAGTGGCACTGTGGCTCAAGTGGTAGAGTGCTAGCCTTGAGTTGAAGAGCTGAGGGACAGCATCCAGGCCCAGAGTTCAGGCCCCACCACCGGACCCCCCAAAAATATGATTTAAAAAGCATGCAAATCATGACTGTTCAGTTTGATGAATATTCATAAACAAAAACAATGTAACTAGTACGCATGCCCAGAAGCAGGTAATTCTAGCACTGAAAAACCTATGCATCTCTTCCCTCTTAGGGAAAGCACTAGCCTCCAGAACCTTCGTCTTTTTTCTTACCTAAGAAAAGTTTCTAAGCTGTACAAAAGGGAATCATTTGTGCTTTTGTTTCTCTTTTACTCAATATTATTTTAATGAAACTCATCTACATTGCATGTAGTTGTCATTTGTTCTTATTATGATCTAGTATTCCTTTTATGATTTTTTTCTAGAATCTATATCAGGAACTTTTATCCTGTGTGTCTCTTCTCGTTCATATTTTCATCTTTTCAGTTTTCTGTGCTTTAGGCTGTGTAAATTCCTCCAGTCTTCCTTCGTGTTTACTAAGTCTTTTCTCCACCATATCAAGATGACTTAGTGGGTCAGGTGGTCAGGCAGCAGGGCAACATAAGCCGGTAAAACAGAGGTGGGGAGCATTCTTGAGCTAGCTTTCAGTGCTCTGACCACTTGTATAAACACGATATTAAAATAATCTTTTGCTTGAGCCCTTCTCTAGACTGAGTCAGGCATAGATTGTGTATGTGTGTGCGCATGTGTGTGCACGCACATGTGTGTACATTCACTCTGGGGCTAAAACCCAAAGCATCTTACATGCTCTATCACTGAGCTATACCTTCTCTCTGTGCACTGTCCCTGAGCTCTTTTGGCCCAAGACTTGCGCTCTACCACTTGAGCCACAGTGCCACTTCTGGTTTATTGACGATAGGGTCTCATAGACTTTCTTGCCCAGGCTGGCTTTGAACTGTGATCCTCAGATCTCAGCTGCCTGAGTAGGTAGGATCACAGGCGTGAGCCACCAGCTGGGCCAAAGTCAGTTCTTAACAGCATAGCATTTGGCCTGCTCATGTGGAACATTTTGAATTATGGGATGTTTATGGTCTATTTTCCTTTCTGATTTTACCTAGCACACCTTGTAGAGCTATTTTCTCCCCTCATTACAATTCAGCAGCAAGGGTCAGCACTTGTGGGGAGTGGGTGATGAAGCCAAGGAATTCGTCTCAGCCCAGGCATTGTTAAGAGGAAGTGTGCACCCCAGGCTGGACATGCAGATTTTTTAAAAAAGGAAACACTAACATTTTTGGCAACCTCTTCAATTAAAAATGTGCTGTGCTAACCACAAACACAGCTGTGAGCCCCATATGGCCTCCAGGCCATTGCTTTGCAATCTCTAATGAGCTACCTTCTAGAATCTTCCAGATGCCTCAACTCTCTCATTCTATGGCAGCTCCATTTTAGCTCTTTGTGCTTTGGGCTGTCTAAGTTCCTCCTTGTTAAACAAAATGTCCAATTGCCTGCATTTCCAGTTCAACATTAAATAAGTTTCGCATCCTTGAGTGACTGGGTTAGGACAAAATGTCACTGGTGCGTGGAGGAATGGGGGATGGTTCCTGTCAAAAGCCTGTTGAATGGAATCACAGACTGAGACCCAGCCTGGGTGCACTTAGGTTCAGTGTTTTGTGGGCATGGCAGGTGGAGTCAGTGAGAGGGATGTTGTAGCTGGATCTTCGTGATCCTGGTTGTCTGTTTGATTTATTTTTTATTCACCATTTGATTTATTTCTGATTTGATTTACTTACCAGCTGAGTAATTCTCTCCAAGAGACACTGGCTTTCTAACCCTTGTTTCTCTCATCTTTACAACCAACATACCAGGATGTGGTAGGGGTGCTGTGAGACTATTTATTTACTCATTTATTGTGGCAGTGTTGGGCTTCAAACCCAGTACTGTGTGCAATCCTGGGCAAGCACTCTACCACTGAACTACATCCTCCACCCTGTTATAAGGTTATTTAAATCTGTGACAAACTCATTGTATTTTTTTGTTGTTATTGCTGAGAGTATAGGGATTCTGCAGTTCTAAGAGACCTTAGAAATCACCTAAGCAAAGCCCCTGACTGTGGAGATATTGTAGAGATGCTTTTGTTTCAAAGGATTTCCTTCTAGGCTCAGCTAGCCAAACTGGGAATTTGTTTGAAAAATTTATTTGTAATGAAAATTTTTATGATAGAATTGGCCGTAATCTCCCCTAGCTCATCTGTGTGGCAATATGAATTAATTATTACAGTAGGACAATTGCTCCCAAATCTGTGAGACGAGAGCACTGGAGGGAAGGACCAGGGGTTCTGAGCTCTTGCATTTATTATCTGCCTGTAAGGCTCTGTGAGGCCTCATTTGGCTTCTGGAAAAGGGCCCAGTGACATCTGCTTTGCTCTCGGAGTATTTTTTGGTATGTTATTAGTTTGAGTCATTTCACATACTTGAGATGCAAACATGGTTTCATCTCTTGAAGAAAATGGAAGCTCACCCAAAGTCACCATGTTCCTGACTGGCAGAAAGGCCCTTGTCTCCACTTCCCCAGCTGTTTAAGACCTGGATGGGTATAGAATTCTAACATGGCAGGTGGGCAAGTAGACCATCACCACCACCACCACCAACCACAACAACAAACCCCCAGGTGAATCAGTTCACCATTACCATGGTTCCTTGCTATATACCACATGGCTGTGAGAGCTCCCTCGAAGATCTCCAGAGACTCTGGAAGGAAGCCTCGCTCTGGGAAGCTCAGGCTTGGCTCTTGGCCCGGCAGATAGAACTGGGCTTAGACTTCACCATCCTCACCCCGGTGGCCCAGTTCAAGGAGGACCCTTCGTCACACCGTCGATGGAAGGACAGAGCCTGCGCAGTTTCAGTGGGTGGTGAGCCAGCCTCCTGGCTTCCCTGGGTTCCCAGCTCCACAGCTCTGCATCCGGAAGGCACCTGTAGAACACTTGCCCATCTATCTCTTCCTTGTCCTTCTGGGGACCCCCAAAACACAGAGACTCTAGATAGATCTGTCCCTTCGTGGAACTCAGTGCTGACCTCTCCTCCTGTATCCTCCTGAAGTTAGCCCAAGTGACTTCTAGAACATACTATGATCAAGCAAAACAAATAAATCCAAGGCAAGTGACATTTCCCTGGAGATGTCTCCATCCAGGTGAGCTGAGCTCTGCATTCTGCTCTCTCCCCACCCTTGTGTTGTGCAGTTGGGCTGTGAATTAGATTGCATGAGGAATAAGCAGGAAGTACCAGGGATCTGGAACTTTCAGGAAACTCAGCCAGCCTTTTGTGGATGGCTGGGCTCTGGCTTTCTTTGCACATGGACTTTTGGGTTCTGACTCACCCTTGAGTCTCTTCTGGAGTCGAGATTCTGGTGGCTGCCCTCTCAGCTGGCTCCCTGTGACTGACTGCCACTTGGGGCTCGGCCTGGGGTGGTGGACTGGGATCGCTTCACCTGAGAGTCAACTGGCTCAGGCTGTTTTCCAATCTGCTCAAAACAATGCCTGGTCTGGGGCTCTTGGTAGAATCCACACAACCTCTGGGTTCATGGTAGATTAGAATAAACAACAGGGTTTAATGTTTCTCTTTAAGATCTACCAACGAGGAATGTTTTTGGAACTACTTGACAGTTCAGTGAAATCAAACCCAGGATTAAGTGCAAACACCAGCAAACACAATCAATAAGTCATTAACTCGCACAAACACACTTTCAGAGTCCTGCTGCCTGGCTTGCTTTGCCAAGTGACAGAAGGGTCACTAACTTCTCTATGGAAAAGGAAGTTGGTAAAGATTTAACTAAGCTTGGATGCATTCATTTCCCAGAGCTCAGCCAGTGAAGAGCCAAGAGCGATGCTCTACCACCCCCTAGCGATAACTACATGTATGCCACCCCTTGTTCCCAAAGGGCCCCTAGGGAATCTTCACAGATCACACAAATAAAGTTGATATATCTTTTTTTTTTCATTTTTTTTTGGGGGGGGGTCTGGTTGTGGGGCCTGAACTCTGGGCCTGGGCGCTGTCCCTCAGTTCTTCAGCTCAAGGCTAGCGCTCTATCGCTTGAGCCACAGCGCCACTTCTGGCTTTTTTCTTTTTGCTTATGTGGTGCTGAGGAATTGAACCCAGGGCTTCATGCATACAAGGCATGCGCTCTACCACTAAGCCACCTTCCCAGCCAGTTGATATATCTTTGATGAGACCACGCGTGATCCATATTAAAACAGAATCATTCCAAGATGTGCCCTGACTTCAGTTTTATTTTTAAAATTTTCATCCTAAAATTTTATTATGCTATATTCACATGATGAAAGGAACTATAACACCAACAGTATATCCAGGGTATATAACAATGTATGTGGGCATAAAATCACTGACCATAGCACAAAGGACAGGGATGCAAAGATGTTATAATGCTCATGCATTAAACATGGATTCATAGTATGTCAGGAATCAGTCCAGAAAAACATACCTAAATTGGAATATCAAAAAGGATATTGGTACTAAAGAAATACCTTAATTTTTTTGGGGGGGAGTGGTGTCCCTCAGCTCTTGAGCTCAAGGCTGGCGCTCTACCACTTGAGCCATAGTGCCACTTTGGCTTTTTCTGCTTATGTGGTGATAAGGAGTCAAACCCAGGGCTTCATGCATGCAAGGCAAGCACTCTACCACTGAGCCACCTTCCCAGCCCCACCTTAAATTTTTTTTGTCCCAGCTTCATTAAGGTATAATTAAAAAAGTCGAACACTTTGTGAAATATAATTTTGTTGTTATTATTAAGGTGTTGTGCAGAGGGGTTACCATTTCACAATATGTTGAATTTTTTTCTTGGTCTCCTGGGTCTTGAACTCTGGGCCTGGTACTGTCCTTGAGCTCTTCAGCTCAAGGCTAGTGCTCTACCACTTGAGCCACAGCGCCACTTGTGGTTTTTCTGGTGGTTCATTGGAGATAATAGTCTCACAGACTTTCCTGCCTGGGCTGGCTTTGGTCCATGATCCTCAGATCTCAGCTTCCTGAGTGGCTAGGATTATAGGTGTGAGCCACCTGTGCCCATCTAAAAATGTTGAATATTTTTAAGGTGTATAACTTGATATTTTGACATATGCATGCATTGTAAGATGCATTAAACATGTAGAGATATTCCCTTTCTTTCTCCTCCCCTTCCCTTCCCTCCCTGAAGGTTTGAACCCAGGACCTCCTGTTTGCTAGGCAGATACTCTTATCAGTGAGCTGAAACTCCAACCCTGTCTCCCATTGGCTACTTTTAGAATAGGGGGGTGTTCTGCAATTGAGCCCATACCCAGATGCTGATCTGCTTATTTCTAGCTCCCCTCCATAGCTGAGGTCACAAGTGCACACCAAGTCATTCTCTGTCCTTCGGTGGAGATGGAGTCCTGAAGACTTAACTTCCTGGGCTAGCCTGGCACCATGATCCTTCTGATCTCAGCCTCCTGTGTGTAGCTTAGGATGGCACTACTCTACCCAGCTATGGATGGAGAAGGAGTCTGTGCAGTCTGGCTTGGAATCTCCAACCTTCTACTCTCAGCCTTACACATAGCTAGGATTATAGATGTGAACCACTGGTGCATGGGATCAGATGTTTTTCTTGCCATTTAACATAGCATCCAAGTTGTATTAGGTACTATGATTTAAATGTGGACAGGACTGAAAGCAGGGAAGAGTTTGTGAGTAGGTCCTATGCTAATGCTATGCCATTGTGTGTGAGGGGCTTGGACTGTATATCTGAGGGGCTTACCAGTAATCTCCCCGTCATACAGAAGGAGTTTTATGTTATTATTAACTATAGTCGCCATGCTGTACAGTCTCTAGAGTGACTTCCTCCCATGTACCCTTTCATCCATGTCCTGCAGGTCCCAGCTCCACATAACCACTGCTTTCCTCTGCCTCATGAGGGTGACTTTACATTCCTCACGAGGTGAGATCATACAGTCTCTGTCTCACTCTGCCTGGCTCCCTTCATTTTAGCTTAATGTCCTCCAGGCTCCCCCATGGGGTTGTGAATGACAGAATCTCCTTTTTTTTTTTTTCTTCTTTTTTTCCAGTCATGAGGCTTGAACTCTGGGCCTGGGTGCTGTCCCTGAGCTCTTTAGCTCAAGGCTAGTGCTCTACCACTTGAGTCATAGTGCCACTTCCAGTTTTCTGGTGGTTAATTGGAGATAAGAATCTCATGGACTTTGCTGCCTGGCTGGTTTTGAACCATGATCTTCAGATCTCAGCCTCATGAGTAGTTAGGCTTATGGGCGTGAGCCACTGGCACCTGGCTGATCTTTTTTTTTATAAGGCTGGCCAACAGTGCACTGTGTGGGGTTGGGGCCTATGTAGAAATTGAAGGGGTCTCAGGGCCATCCAGATGGGATTTTAGGGGGAGTGTGTATTAGTGGATATAGAGTGTATGTCAAGAAAACTTTGGGCATTTGACATGGAGTGTCACTGGAAAGACTGTCCTGGCTGTGGTTTTAACACTCAACAACTTTTCTTTCCTCTTTTTTTTGTCAGTTGTGGGGCTTGAAGTCTGGGCCTGGGCACTGTCCCTCAGCTCTTC
>NW_012267281.1:7156038-7172800 GCF_000151885.1 Dipodomys ordii
TTTTTGCTTATGTGGTGCTGAGGAATCGAACCCAGGGCCTCAGGCATGCAAGGCAAGCGCTCTACCACTGAGCCAACTTCCCAGCCCTGAATTTTCACATATGAACCACAGATGTTCAGTACCTGAGCCAGGTGGGTGGGTTATCTTGTGGACCTTCATTTGGGGTACTCTGTTAGCAGCTACAATTTTACTCACTGATGTAATAAATACTAGCTAGACACCCACTGAACAGGATGCTGTGTGGGACCTTATGTAGCTCCCAGCGTCCAAGAAAGGCAGACGAGCTTTACTTTCTTGTGTTGTGTCCCGCAGGGAGACCAGATTAGGAAACAGCTAATGGTGAATGTCTACATCCAAGGCTCTAATGCTCTTCACGTCTCCGTGTTCCCTTGTGTGACATGAGGGTACTGACAGCTGTGTGAAACATGGTGTAGATGAACTGCACAACATGATTAGCCGGTTCTGACTTGCCCTTCCGGCTGGCATTGCATGGAGACACAGGAAGCCACCCGCCAATCACCATCTATCACTAGACAGTGATATTGCATCTTATTGATTAAGGAATTGGGTTGGCCCAGTGTGAGAGAAGCTCAAAGCTCTGTGGGTATTTCTGTCTAGTGTGGCTGCTAGAAATGTACCTCCATAGAGCAAGATTAAAGGCAGGGAACACAGCTTGCGTAGTGTACCTGTGTGCACTTTGCTGTGGGCTTTGTTGACTAGTGAGGTGCAAACTGATCTGGAAATTGTATTGAAATAATAATTCATTTTCACAGGCTATTTTCTAGCAGATATTAGCAGTTGTGGCTATTCATATGTAGGCTTCCTTAGATTTTTAGTTTTTATTTTTTGGGTCAGTCGTGGGTCTTGAACTCTGGACCTGGGCACTGTCTCTCAGCTCTTCAGCTCAAGGTGAGCACTCTACCACTTGAGCCACAGTACCACTTCTGGTTTTCTAGTGGTTTGTTGGAGATAAGAGTCTCATGAACTTTCCTGCCCAGTCTGGCTTTGAACCATGATCCTCAGATCTCAGTCCCCTGAGTAGCTAGGATTACAGGCATGAGCCACAGGCGCCCAGCCCTTGGATTTTTAATATTAAAAAGATATTCGTTTAGTTGAGAAGCCTGGAAACACCTAGGGAAGGTGTGTTACAAAAGCAGGTGTAATGCCCCTGGCACACGAAAAGACGGCGAGGAGTGGACCTCAGAACAGTGATTGGATTGCAGGGTGAGTGCTCTTAATATCACAGAGCCGTAAACTTACGAGTGGGTAAAGTGGCAAATTTTTATTATATATGAAAAGCTGTTCAAAGAAAACATAGAACAGATAGACTCACTGAAACATTTTCAAACCTGAAAACAAAGTTTCTTGTTGAATGGACATATTCTTTCATTCGAGACATGGTCCAGCAGGCTAGATTTCAGTTCTGTCTCTGGGTCTCTCCATTTATTGTGTGGTTTTATATATAAGTATATAATGTAATATAATAATGTGACATATATATATAATGTGATATATGCATTCATTTATATAACATCTGCCCATCTGCAGATTAAAAAAAGGGAATTGGTGCACAATTTGGTATTTAACATTGTTCTTCTGATTTGGCACAGTTATTATTCTCACTTTTGCAGATAAGGAAACTGAGGCACAGGGTAGAGAAGTTAGATGGCTGAAGTTACCCTCATATGAATTAAGGGTATTAGTGCTAGTGAGGGTCCTGAGCTCAGAATGCAATCCAGATCCAAGATCCTAACCCATTCTGTTCTATTTCTAAGAGAGAAGGAGAAAGTGGAAAGACAGAGATAGGGGTGAATGGGAGAGAAAGGATGAGGAGGGGGAAGAATGCAGGAAAGGAGTTTGAATCTTACTAGAGACCTTTATGTTGGAAGACATGGGTCTTATAGATATGAGGTAAATCTAAAAGGAACTTCTCTAGCTTGATGGTGAGCAATTTGTGTGGTGTATGTATGTGTTGGTGGTGGTGGGCTCCTGGGGCTTGAACTCAGGGCTTTTGTGCTCAAGGCTAGTGCTCTACCACTTGAGCCATTCCTCTACTTCTGGCTCTCTGGTAGTTAATTGGAGATAGGAACTTTCTTGGGGGGCTAGCTTTGAATCTCGATCCTCAGATCACAGGCTCCTGAGTAGCTAAGGATGAGCCACTGGACTTGGCTAACATTTTTTTTTTTAAACAGAAGAGTGGTTTCTGCACTTTCTACTTACAATGGCTCCTATATGCCAACATAGTTTTTGTAAAGTGTAAGAAGTCATCAAGATTTAGGAACACGAATCTTTCAGCCTGGAATCTATGGCTACTGAAGTCTTGCCAGGCACAGGCAGTTGGTGCGTTTCCAATCTTTCTGTTCCGTGTTGTGGAGTCCAGGCAGATGGAAGTGTGGGAGTGGGCGTCACGGATGGGAAGCGAGAGGAAGCTTTGTATTTATTGAATATCTGAAATTTTCTGTTTTATAGCCAAAAGATTTAAAAAATTTTCTGATAGATAAATAATTTGTGGAATGATGTTTGGCAAGGTTGTAGTCTCCTCCCCCTCTCCCTCCCCTCCCCCTCCTCCTCTCCTCCCTCTCCTTCCCTCCTCCCCTTCCTCCCCCTCCCTCCTCCCCTTCCTCCTCCTTTCCCTCCCCCTTACCCCTCCCCCCTTCCTCCTCCTCCTCCTGTTCCTTCTTTCCTCCTCCTCCTCCTTTGTTGAGCTGTTCTTACTTTTTCTTTTCTTTTTTTTTTGGATGGGGTCTGGTCATAGGGCCTGAACTCTGGGCCTGGGTGCTGTCCCTCAGCTCTTCAGCTCAAGGCCAGCGCTCTACCACTTGAGCCACAGCGCCACTTCCGGCTTTTTTTTTCTTTTTTGCTTATGTGGTGCTGGGGAATCGAACCCAGGGCCTCAGGCATGCAAGGCAAGCGCTCTACCACTAAGCCACCTTCCCAGCCCCTGTTTTTACTTTTTGTGCGTGTGTGTGTGCCGGTCCTGGGGCTTAAACTCAAGGCCTAGGTGCTGTCCCTGTTCTTTTTGCTTGATTAGTGATCTACCACTTGAGCTGCAGCTCCAGTCCCTGCTGTTGTGGTAGTTTATTGGCGATTAGAGTCTCAGTGACTTTCCTGCTCAGGCTGACTTCTAGCCACAGTCCTCTGATCTCAGCCTTCTGAGTAGCTAAGATTACAGGCATAAGCTCCCAGCACCAGGTCCAAAGTCTTCTGTATTTATTCAGTCTGTTATATTTTCATTACAAATTTGGTCTAGGCTCTGAGAAAGTAATAGGTTTAGACATTAAGTATATTAAAAAAATAAATTGAAGGACACATTCAATGAACTACTTGTGGTAAAAGTAATGGTTTCATTGCTTTTTATTTATTTTATTTTTTTATTGTTATTATACAGTGATATACAGAAGGGTTACAGTTTCATAGATCAGGTAAAGAGTTCATTTCTTTTTTGGACAATGTCACCTTTTCCCTTTTTCTCTCCCAGTTTTTTCCTCCCATCCCCACCCACAAGTTGTATAGTTCATTTTCAACATCATGCTTAGTGAGTACTGCTGCCACGTTTGTTCACCTTTTGTCCCTCCATTTCTGTGCCCTGTCTTACCCTCCCAAAGACAGGTAAGTGAAAAAACAAGACAAAAACGAAAGCAGCAACCAAGAAGAAAACCTTGTTTCCATTTTCTGGAGCTCATTTTGATAAATATTATTTTATATGATCAGATGCACATAGCCATTGCACCTTTGTGTTCCTGCCCTAAGAGTGTCCTCCTTTGGTCTCACTGTGGATGAATGTCTAGAGTACTATATAATTTATCATGTCTTGGTGTGTATTTTATTTTGTCAGTTGTGGGGCTTAAACTCTGGGCCTGGGCACTGTTCCTCAGCTCTTTAGCTCAAGGTGAGCGCTCTACCACTTTAGCCACAGCGCCACTTCCGGTTTTCTGAGTGGTTTATTGGAGATAAAAGTCTCACAGACTTTCCTGCCAGGCTGGCTTTGAACTGGGATCCTCAGATCTCAGACTCTTGAGTAGCTGGGATTATAAGCGTGAGCCACTGTGCCCAGTGTATTTTAGATCTAGCTTTTGCATAAGAGAAAATATGCCCTGATTGTGTCTCTGAGCTTGACTTACCTCACTGAACATGATTTGTCTAGGTTTCCCTGCAAATGACATAATATTATTCTTTCTAATGGCTGTATAAATTTCCAGTGTGTGTAGGTACCACATTTTTCAGATCCATTCATTGATTATAGAGCATCTGGGCTGTTTCCATAGCTTGGCTATTGTGAATGATGCAGCAATGAACACGGATGTGCAGGTGTCTTTACAGTTTCCTGGCTTGTGATGTTTAGGGTAGATGCCCAGGAGTGGTATGGCTGGGTCGTGGGGAAGATCTGTTTTTAGTTTTTGAGGAATCTCCAGACTGCTGTCCAGAGTAGTTGTACTAGTTTACATTCCCACTAACAGTGCAATAGGGTTCTTTTCCCTTATATCCCCACCAACATTTGTTGTTTGAATTCATGGTGTTAGCCAAACTAATAGATAAGATGGAATCTCAAAGTTGTTTTCATTTGCATTTCCTTTATGGTCAGGAGTGTTAATATATATATATATATATATATAATATATATATATATATATACACATACATACATACACACACATACATATATGTATATATATGCCATTCTTTTTTGTTTTTTTTTGGTTGGTCATGGAGCTTGAACTCTGGGCCTGAGTGCTGTCCCTCAGCTCTTCAGTTCAAGGCTAGCACTCTACCACTTGAGCCACAGAGCCACTTCTGGTTTTCTGGTGGTTTATTGGAGGTAAGAGTCTCACGGCCTTTCTTGCCCAGGCTGGCTTTGAACTGTGATCCTCAGATCTCAGCCTCCTGAGTAGCTAGGATTACAGGAGTGAGCCACTAGCGTCCAGCTTCTATAGCCATTCTTACCTCTTCTTATTTATTTATTTGGGGGGGGCCTGAACTCTGGGCCTGGGCACTGTCCCTCAGCTCTTCAGCTCAAGGCTAGCACTCTACCACTTGAGCCACAGTGCCACTACCGGCATTTTTCTTTTTGCTTATGTGGTACTGAGGAATCAGACCCAAGGCCTCAGGCATGCAAGGCAAGCTCTCTACCACTGAGCCACCTTCCCAGCCCCATTCTTATCTCTTCTGAGAAGTCTCTCTTTAGCTCCTTTGCCCATTTAATGATTGGTTTATTAGCTTTGAGAGGGATTTGTTTCTTGAGCTCCTTGTTTATTTTGGATCTTAGGCCTTTGTCAGATATATTGCTGGTAATGATCTTCTCCCAGTCTGTTGGTTCTCTTTCTAGTTTAGTAACTATGTCCTTTGCTGTGCAGAGCTTTTTATTTTGATGTAATCCCATTTGTCAAGTCTCTCTCCTACTTGCTGTGCCCCTGAGACTCTTTGCAAAAAGTTTCTGCCCATGCTTATGAGTTGGCTTTATTACTTTTTAAAATCAGCTGGCCTCAAAACTGACCAGTTATATCCACAATAAAGCTATAATCTTTTATGCTGTTTGCCTCATCTAATTGTTATGGCCTTGAAGTACAAAGTATAAGGGTACTGCTCAGAAGTTTGAATCTGGGCTGGCCATGAGAAAATCGATGAGATTTTCAAACCATTAAGAGTTTGACTAGGATGACTTTCCTCAAAGGTTGAAACAGTCAGTCCCCCCCCCTCTTTTTCCCCTATTTATTCTTATGTGCTCCTTATTCATTTAGAACTGTCAAACTTTCTTCCCATCTTATTTGTTTACCCAAACCTGATCAGGGGCTTTATTTATACTTTAGTGAATGTGAACCTAGAAAAGGTTTTAGATAGTGACAAGAATCACAGCCTTAATACAAAAGGACAAAACATATAGCAGTAAAAATAGTAAAGGTTCTATCTGGATATGGAGTCAGGAGGATTGCAAGTTCGAGGCCAGCCTGGGAACTTAGAAAAACCCTGTCTCAAAACAAAATATAAAAAGTGTTAGAGATTTAGTTCAATTATAGCATGCTTGCCTAGCATGTGTAAGAGCCTGGGATCTATCCTCAGTAACAAAGAAGGAAAATAAAAGCCAGGAGGAGGGAAATAGAAGTGGACAATTGTTAGATCTTTCTCCATGGGCGCTTCCCTTCCCCCCACAGTTGTGGGGCTTGAACTCAGGGCCTGGGTACTGTCCCTGAGCTCTTTTTCCTGAAGGCTAATGTTCTATCACTTTGAGCTATAGCACCACTAATGGTTTTCTGGTGTTTAATTGGAGATAGGAGTCTCATGGACTTTTTCTGCTTGTGCTGGAACTATGATCCTCAGATCTCATCCTCCTGAATAGCTAGGATTATAGGCATGAGCCACTAGCACCCAGCAATTGTTAGGTCTTTAAAGGAAGCAGTACAATATTGCTTACATTATAGGTAAAGTATTATGTATTAGGTAAAGTATTATATGTATTATTACTGGAAGGTAAACTGCAAAACATTAAAAGATGAGTACCATGAACTCTAAGGCAATCACTACAAAAACAAAATTAAAACCTAAAACTCCGTGAATCCAAAAGAAGGCAGAAAAAGAAAATTTCAGTAAATAGAACAACAACAACCACAAGAATTGACAAATAGAACACAAATATCAAGGTGGTAAATTAAAATAAAGATGGACTAATCAAAAGGGCTTAGGGAAGGAACATGGAGGAGAGCAAGAGAGGAGAAGGAAGATTGAACGTGGTCAGAACACAATATGTGTATCCATGGAAATATCACAGCAAAACTCATTAATTTGTGTGGTTAATATGCATAAGTCATTATAATAATACTTAGGCAGAAGGATCACAAATTGATATCAGTCTTAGCTCTCTAGGAAGAACCTATATCATAACATAATTCCAATAACAGAAATATTTAAATTGAATCACATCAATAATCAAATTAAACAGAATTTATCTTACCTCCTCAATTAAAAGCAAAATCTTAGATAAACAATCTATCTGATATCTACTTCACAGAGAGGTTAAAAAAGACTGGGAAAGGGGCTGGGAAGGTGTGGTAGAGTACTTGCCTTGTATGCATGAGGCCCTGAGTTCAATTCCTCAGCACCACATAAGCAAAAAGAAAAAAGCTGGAAGTGGCGCTGTGGCTCAAGTGGTAGAGTGCTAGCCTTGAGCTGAAGAGCTGAGGGACAGCGCCCAGGCCCAGAGTTCAGGCCCCACGACTGGACCCCCCCCCAAAAAAAAAGACTGGGAAAAGCTATAACAGCATACACACATATACATATTTACATAATACATATTTATATATACCATAAAGCACTACTTAGCTGTAAAGAAAAGTGAAATCGTATCATTTGCAGGAAAATAGATGGAACTGGAGATCATTATGTTGACTGAGATAAACCAAGCTCAATATCTTATCAGATGTTCTTACTCATGTTTGTGATGATGATGATGATGATGATGATATGATGTATGAGTGTTAAAGGATGACTATGCAAGGAGGTATCAGCAGGAAGGGGAAGAGAAGGTACTGAGGGGTGAAGAGGATTTAAGTACTGTCTATCTATGAATCAGACAGCATCATAAGACCCACCAAACATATGGGAAGTGGAAGCTGGAAATGAAAATATAATGGAAGTGGTAAATTTGTTCAAAGGACACTGTATACATGTTAAGAATTATAACAATGAATCCCCCTTGAGTGATTAATGTATGCTAATCCAGACTAAATAAAATACAACAATTCTTAGTGGCAATGGCATCAGCTTAAAAAAAACAATAACAAAAACAGTTTCATCTCCAATCTGTGGATTACTTTTTGTTCTGTTTTACTGAGGCATAGTCTGACTATGCCTGAAACTTACTCTCCTCTTGCCTTAGCTACGTGCCAGCATTCCAAGCATTCACTATCCTGCCAGATCATGGCATAGTTTTCTTAAATAAGACCAAAAATTTCAACCAATTTGACAGTAAAACAAAAATATTTTGTTCTCCAAAGGTAAGTGGTAGATTGGAAGAACGTATTTGTACCGTATTTCTGTCAAAGGACTTCCATCCAGAATAGTCTCTCTCTCTCTCTTTCTCCCTCTCTCTTTCTCTATATATAGAACTCTCATAATTCAACAATAAGAAGATTTAAAAATTGCAATAAAAATGGCCAAATGACCAGAGATTTCACACACAGAAAGAATTATAAATGACTGAACAAACACATGAAATGATACTGATCACCATTAGTCATAAGGAAAGTGCAAGTTGATCATGGGATACAATTATACATTGGGTAGAATGGTTATTATGAAATACTGAAAATATCAAGTGTTGGAGAGGCTCTGGAGCCACTGGAATTCATTGTGGCAGGGTACAAGTGACACAACCACTTTGAAGAATAGGAAGTTTCTTTTTCTTTCTCTCCCTCCCTCCGTCCCTCCCTCCGTCCCTTCCTCCCTCCCTCCCTCCCTTCCTTCCTTGTCCTAAGGCTTGAACAAAGAGCCTGTTGCTGTCACAGAGCATTTTTTTTTTTTTTTTTGCTCAAGGTTGGTACTCTTCCTCTTGAGCCACAGATCTACTTCTGACTTTTTGGTGGTTTATTGGAGATAAGAGTCTCACGGATTTATCTGCTAGACTAGCTTCAAACTATGTTCCTCAGATCTCAGCCTCCTGAGTAGCTAGGATTACAGACATGAACCACTGGCAACTGGCTCTGGAAGTTTCTTAAAATGTTATTCATACCTTAACCACATAACCCAGTACTTACACTCCTAGTAATTTACCCAAGAGAAATGAAAGTAAGTCTATACAAAACCTTAGGCATTTACCTCTATAGCAGCTCTATTTGTAATAGCAAACCATGGAAACAGCAAATGCCCATCAAAAATTGAATGAGTCCACAAGTTGTAGCATAGCCGTGCAGTGGAATTCTATGCATCCATAAAGTGCCATGGATGGAAAAGGACTTAAAGTGAAAGCACTCGCCTGTCCCCCGATAGCCCTATCTAGAACTGTCCTCATTGTCAAAGCCCCTGAATCTTCTCCCCTCCTCTTCCCCCTGAACCAACCCATCTGGTGGGCTTGGAAGTGAGCCTGAGACCAAGACCACATCTGATGCTGGCATCCCTGATGGACACAGATACTTTTAAGGCCTTGAAATTCCTCAGTCAAAATAACATGGCTCACCCACTCCGCCTCCATACCATCACTTCCTTTTGCCCTGCCTGGCTCCACTTTTTCTGCCTCACATTTAAGGGCACCCTAGTTATAAGGGGTTTGCTCCATTTCCCCTTCAGCCAGGCTGGACGAGATGTGGTTACCCTTCCTACCAAATAAAACCTGTTGGACTGTTGATGTTTACCTTTCTGCTGTTTTCCTTTTCTTTGTTTAAAAGTTTTATCTTGTTAATATAAAGGTGATATACAGAGGGGTTACAGTTGCGTAGGTCAGGTAAACAGTACATTTCTTTTTGGAAAATGTCACCCTTCCCCTTGCTCTCTCCTAGATTTTCCCTCCACAAGTTGTATAGTTTCTTGTCAACAGTGTCTAGTGAGTACCACTGCTGCATTTGGCCACCATTTATCTCTCCATTTCTGTGTCCCCTTATACCCTCCCAAAGACAGATAAATGAAAAAAAAAAAAAAAGACAAAAAGAGCCGGGTGCCAGTGGCTCACAACTGTAATCCTAGCTGCTCAGGAAGCTGAGATCTGAGGATCACAGTTCAAAGCCAGCCCCAGTAGGAAAGTCCGTGAGACTCTTATCTCCAATAAACCACTAGAAAACTGGAAGTGGCACTGTGGTTCAAATAGTAGAGCTCTCACCTTGAGCTGAAGAGCGCAGGGACAGCGCCGAAGCCCAGAGTTCAAGCCCCACGACAAAAAGAAAGACAGAAAGAAAAGAAAACAAAAACAGCAACAAAGAAAAAAAAAGCCTCTTGTTTCCATTTCCTGGCATTCATTTAGATAAATATTACTTTGTATGATCAGATATAAACAGGCATTGTACCTTTGTGTTCCTCCCCTGAGTATCCTCTTACGATGTGTGAATGTCTAGAGTCCTCTTTAATTTATCATGTCCTGATGTATTTTAGATCTAGGTTCCATGTATGAAAGAAAACATGCCCTGATTGAGTCTCTCAGCTTGGCTCACCTTAACATAATTTGTTCTAGGTCCATCCATTTCCCTACAAATGATGTAATAGTATTCCTTCTAATGGCTGTATAAAATTCCACTGTGCATAGACACCACATTTTTTAGATCTACTCATCTATTGTGGGGGTATCTGGGCTGTTTCCATAGCTTGGCTATTGTGAATAGTGCAGCAATGAACATGGCTGTGTGAGTGTCTATTCTTTTTCTTTTCGTATAGTTAACAAAAATATTGCCCCATGTAACAGCACGAAGAATTTTCAAAATGCTCATGCTGAGGGAAAGAAGTCTAACGGAAAAAAAGATAAGAGTACACATTATATGGTTTCATTTTTATCACATTCTAGAAAAGCAGAGTAATCCGTATTGGTAGAAGGCAGAACAGTGAGCCCCGGGAGAGGGGGGAGAATGGAGAGAAGCTGACAAAGAGCTCGATGAAACCTTGGAGGTTATAACATGCTCATTATCTTGATTGCCTGCGCCAATGCCAGAACTCAGGAATCACATCGTTTATTAAATACATGCGGTCTATCTGATGTTAATTACACCCTCAGAAAAGCGATTAGGAAATTAGCAAGCATAAGGCAGATGGTGGAGGAAGATGTTCTGGGGCCTTTTCCTGATGCTTCTGAAATTTTATCAGACTGCTACTGCACTGCCCACAACCACAGTTGGCCCCATTTTAATGTCAGAAAAACAGCTAATTATAAGGCATAGTTCTTGGTTGGGAAGCTTCTGAGCCAACAGTGTATTTACTTGAAGTGTGTCAACTATTTACATCTTGTTACCTTGCTGTGGGGGAAATGGTTCTAATCATGGAGCCAAGTTTTTGCCTCCCAATATTGGAGAATCAACCACAAAACAACTTAATGAGCTCTTATTTCTTAAACTTATTTCTTCCCCAAATGAAAATGAAGTGTGTGTGTGTGTGTGTGTGTGTGTGTGTGTGTGTGTGTGTGTGTGTATCTCCTTGGTTGATGCTTCAGAATGCTGAAAAAGAACACAGATGGTAAATCAAATTTAGGGAGGAGGATTGTTTTTTGTAATTCCTAAATGCTAACTTGAAAATACTAGATGGCTCTCCTAATATATTTTAGATGGCAGTTAAAAATAGGACTTCTCATCAGAATTACTGAGAAAGCTGACAGTCATTACTCAAGTGACGGGGATATCCATATGGGCCTGGCGGATGCAGACGGAGAGACTGAAGTGCAGGCCAAATAAGAGACTCTTAGGGATTAGAACGTTTGTCTCTTCTTCTTTTTCATTAAGGATCCTGGCTGCCAGGTGGAGCCTCCCGACTTGATTGTTATGAAAGAAATGAGTGATCTGTTTTTAGAAGAGTCATGTGTTGTTCCAGAGAAGAAACAGTAAAACAATTAAAAAAAAAAAAGCAATGTGAAAACATGTATTTGGCAGTTGGCATGAGTAAACTATTACCGGCAGTAAAAACTCAACTTGCCAACCTCATCTTCAGCATTTCTGAGGATGAGTTAGAACTGAGGTTGTGGTGCTTGACTTCCTGAGGGGAAAGAACACAAACATAGCTATGCTAGAAGGTAGAAAACCTGATGAAGAAGAAAAGTGCAGGCTCGGGAACTAATTCTTCTCAAATACTGCTACATGTATGCATTTACCTTTGTTTGCTCACCTGTGAATTGGGCATATAAGAATGTGATTTTGCTCATTGCCCATTCAGGAATCATGCTCCACATTTTTATAAGCATCAATTAGTTGTACAGTTGGGACATTTTGGTATGTCCATATATGTGCAAAATGTACCTTGATCAGACTCACTCCTCTGTCACACTCCTTCATTCTCTTTCCCCTTTCCAAACTGATCTCAATGAATGTCATTGTTCCATTGTCACACAGGTACATAAAGCTTTTGACCTTAGTCAAAATACTTCCTTCACCCTGACCTTTTTTCCTCTACCCTCTCTGTTAATCCTCAACTTCCATCTGCCGCTCCCTAGAACCTAGTTTACATTTCTGTCATTCTCTTTTTTTCAGTCTAGATTTCAACTTTTTTTTTCTCAAAAGGAATACACTTTAGTTGGGTGCTGGTGGTTTGCACCTATAATGCTAGCTACTCAGGAGGCTAAGATCTGAAGATCATGGTTTGAAGCCAGCTTAGGGAGGACAATCAATGAGAATTATCTCCAAAAAAAGCCAGAAGTGGAACTGTGGCTCAATTGGCAGAGAGCTAGCCTTGAGCACAAAAGCTCAAGGACAGTGCATAGGCCATGAGTTCAAACCCAGGACCAGCACACCACTCCCACTCCCCCCCCAAAAAAGAGAAAAAAACAGCTAAAGGGAATACACTTTGGCTTGAAATATTATATAAATGCACAATATATAAGAAAGTATGTATGATGTACTCTGGTTGGATTGGTGTCAACTTTTCTAATGCCTCCCCTTATACTCTTACCTTCCTTGTCTTAGGCTGGTTCTCTCCTTATGGAACTGGGTTTGAAAGCCTCTGCTATTAAATTATATCACTTGCTCAATGCAGGACTTATTTGGACACTTACGATGCAGAATGGTAGAAGCTGAAGGGTTGTGTTTACTCTAAAATCACAGACTTAGTCCATTTAAGAGAGGAAGGGGAAGAAGGCAGTCATAAAATTCAATGCATATCCATAAAATTAAGAAAATTGAGGGAACGGGTGGGTTAGGAGGGATGGATAAGAATATTGAAAGGGGTGGCATTGATCAAGATGCACTGTATTCATAAACTACTTCGTTGATTGGCACCTCCTTTGTACAACTACTTAAAGATAATAATAATAAGACAATAGTTTATTTTTCCTTCATTACTGTCTGTAGGGCAATAGAGAGGTGCCGTAGCTAGGGTATTTTTTGCAGCTGGCTTATTGGTTTGTTGAGTAGTTGAGTTCTGGGACCTAAAATGTGTGTGTTATTTAATATCAATCTCCCCTTTGTGTTTTAATGGATACTAGGAACAAGATTCAAGTTCACGGGCTGGGAAGGTGGCTCAGTGGTAGAGCGCTTGCCTTGCATGCCTGAGGCCCTGGGTTCGATTCCTCAGCACCACATAAGCAAAAAGAAAAAAGCCCAAAGTGGCGCTGTGGCTCAAGTGGTAGAGCGCTAGCCTTGAGCTGAAGAGCTGAGGGACAGCGCCCAGGCCCAGAGTTCAGGCCCCACGACTGGACCAAAAAAAAAAAAAAAGATTCAAGTTCACTGTATGAATCATTATGAAAATCCAGAGGGAAATAATGAACCTAACTAGAAAATGGATGTGGGTAAAGACACTTCCTTTTATCTTAGACACGCCAACATTCCAGTCCTAGGGCTTGAATTTAGAGCCTAGGTGCTGCCCCTGAGCACTTTTTGCTCAAGGCTCGTGCTCTGCCATGTTAACTATAGCTCTCCTCCTGGCTTTTTGGCTATTAATTTGGAAATAAGAGTTTTATGAACTTTCCTGCTTGGCTGGCTTTGAAC
This sequence comes from Dipodomys ordii, assembly GCF_000151885.1. NCBI lineage: Eukaryota > Metazoa > Chordata > Mammalia > Rodentia > Heteromyidae > Dipodomys > Dipodomys ordii. The sequence continues at coordinate 7,169,631 of NW_012267281.1, forward strand.
TGTGATCCTCAGATCACAGCCTCTTGAGTAGCTAGGATTATAGGTACTGCTGCCCAGCCAGTTTTTTTTTTTTTTTTTTGCCAGTCCTGGGGCTTGAACTCAGGCTTTAGGCACTGTTCCTGAGCCTCTTTTGCTCAAGGCTAGCACTCTACCACTGGAGCCACAGCGCCACTTCCGACTTTTTCTATTTATGTGGCACTGAGGAGTCGAACCCAGGGCTTCATGCATGCTAGGCAAGCAGTCTACCACTAAGTCACATTCCCAGCCCTGCCCAGCCAATTTTTATAATCATTCTTGACTTAATGACTGATAATGGAATTATCCCTCTTTTTTGGACCTTTTTAAAATTATTATCTTTAGATAGTTGTACAAAGGATTTCAATTCAACATGTCAGTTTATGAGTACAGTGAATCTTGATCAATGTCAGTGCCCACTTTTTTCACTCTCCCTCATCTCCCATCTTTCTCAACTACATTCACCCCTAGTTCCATTTTCACACACACACACACACACACACACACACACACACACACGCTGAATATTATAACTGCATTCTCCTACCCTTCCCTCCTTTTTGGATTAGAGCAGTAGCCCTCAGGAGATTGTTCTAAAGCCAAGGAACCCTGTCGTCCAGGTAGTTGCGAAATCCAGCCCATCATGTCCTGTGGGATGGTTTTTCTGGAACATGCTCTCAATTCTCATTTTTTTTCTTTCATGGTGTTACTGGGATTTGAATTCAGAACCTCATACTTTTGCTTAGCTTTCCTATTTGAAGCTGGGATTCTATTGATTCTATTGAGCCATCTCTCTACTTCTGGCTTTTTGCTGGTGAATTGGAGATATAAGTCTCTTGGATTTGCTGGTTTTCAACTGGGATCCTCTGAACTCAGCCTCCCACCTAGCAAGGATTACAGGAGTGAGCCATTGGTGCCCAGTATTTCTCAGTTCCTTCAGCTTGAAGGGGATCTATGAATTCCATACAAAATATGATCTTCAGTGCATGCCAGTTGTTGTATTTGGCTCCTGATAGCTCTTTCCCTAAGTTCAATGTTGGATTTCTGGCCTGATTATTTAGGTACTGGCTGGGCATAGGATCAACTGTAGGATGGGTTGTAAAAAAAAAAAAAATCTTTGTTTTCATGGATCCAATTCTTCAGTAGAGGAATGCTGTAGTTATTTGGGTCTCCTCCTCCTCCCTTCTGTTGCCTTGTTTTAGTCATCGAGTCAAGGAAGAGGAGAAGAAACAAAATTGTGTGGGTTGCAGTTCTAGCAAAAGATTCAGTGTAAGAAGGAGGTGATAGATGGAGCCAGCAGTGATGATTCCAAGTATCCTATCTCTTCCTATAGGTGTTTTAAATTCATGGGAAAACAGGCCATCTATATATTTAGAGTGTTCAATAAGTCTCTAATGTTTACATTTTTATGGCTGAGTAAAATTAACAACCAAGTTTTGGAACCAAGGCAGGGCTGCTGGGTTTGTACTTAGGCAAATGATTTATTATAGCTTATACCTTGTTTTGTTTCTCCATTCATAAGCCTGGGTTGATTCTGTCCTCTGGCTATTGTGAATGATGGTAATATGGCGGTATACCGAATAGCCTTGAGACTCGGCTTTCAGTTTTTTTGGGCTTATCCCAGAGGTAGACTCGCTGGATCACACAGGAATTCTATGTTTCACATTGCACCAGGAGCCTCCATGCTGTTTTCCACAGTCCCATTTTCTCCCTGTGAGAGTGCATAAGGGCTGACACTGCACACGTCCTTGCCAGCACTTTTTTTTTTTTTTTTTGTCAGTCGTGGGTCTTGAACTCTGGGTCTGAGCGCTGTCCCTCAGTTCTTCAGCTCAAGGCGAGCGCCCTACCACTTGAGCCACAGTGCCACTTCCAGTTTTCTGGCAGTTAATTGGAGATAAGAGTCTCATGGCCTTTCCTGCCGGGGCTGATTTTGAACCACCATCCTTAGATCTCAGCCTCTTGAGTAACTAGGATTACAGGCCTGGCTCACTTGTTACTTTCTTTCTTTTTTTTTTTGTTCGGTCCTGGGACTTGAACTCTGGGCTTGGGCACTGTCCCTGCACTCTTCAGCTCAAGGTGAGCACTCTACCGCTTGAGCCACAGTGCCACTTCTGGTTTCCTAGTGGTTTATTGGAGATAAGAGTCTCACAGACTTTCCTGCCTGGGCTGGCTTTGAACCACGATCCTCAGATGTCAGCCTCCTGAGTAGCTAGGATTACAGGCGTGAGCCACCAGAACCTGGCTTTATTATTTTCTTTTTATGTTCTAGTTTGTGTTCTTTTTGTTTTGGTCTGAGATCAGTATTTGAACTTGGTATTTAATGCTTTTGATCATTGGCTAGTAAACCATACCTCCAACCCCTTATGTTCTTTTAATAAGGTCTTTAATCAGCTAGCCCTCTGAGAGTGAGGTTGCAATGGATGGGGCAAAAACTGCTTGGTTTTGGGTTCTGGCTGCCAGAATGCATTTTCTATAGTTGCTAAAATATATTAAGAAAATTAAAAAATTTCTAGTGACCTTTTCCCAAAATAAAAATATACAGCACTTAATCATTCACTTTCCTTTCTTCTGCATCTCCTGTTATTAATATTTGGCACTATTTCAATGTTTGATTTCCTTCCTCCACAGAAATCTGTTTACTTTTCTTAGATAGGGGAAGGAGATAAAAGGACTTGACTTTTTTTTCCTGAAAGTTTGGATCTCAAACTGCGAATTTGAGTTATTTGTATAGTAAGAAGCACTTCTCAATGAAAATTATTATTCTCTTGTATTATATAGAGTCTCAACAGAAATATACACACACACAGAAAGGTATATGGCAGATGCTCATTTCTCAGAAGACTCTTTGTGGTAATCTCAGTGGATGGTTGTCTTGTTTTCTACCAGTTGTAAAATGGATGCATCAAATATTATATCTTTCAAACAGTGAAATACTATAAGGCAAGGAGGATGACTGAAATACAAGTGAATGCAAATGGTTTAACAGACTCTGGAGAGAAGACAGATACAAAAACGTGTGGACCCTTCCTCCCTCCCTCCCTCTCTTCCTTCCTTCCTTCCTTTTCTTCCTTCCTTCCTTCCTTCCTTCCTTCCCTTCCTTCCTTCCTTCCTTCCTTCCTTCCTTCCTTCCTTCCTTCCTTCCTTCCTTCCTTCCT
>NW_012267281.1:7172850-7184887 GCF_000151885.1 Dipodomys ordii
CTTCCTTCCTTTCCTTCCTTCCCTTCCTTCCTTCCTTCCTTCCTTCCTTCCTTCCTTCCTTCCTTCCTTTCTTCCTTTTCTTCCTTCTTTCTTTCTTTCCTTCCTCCTCTCTTCTTCTCCTTTCCTCTTTTGGCGCTGGTACAGGGGCTTGAACTCAGGGCCTGAGAGCTGTCCCTTAGCTATTTTTGCTAGTGCTCTGCCTCCTGAGCCACAGCTCCACTTCTGCTTTTTTTTTTTTTGGATGGTTAATTGGAATTAATAGTTTCATGGATTTTTTCATCCAGGCTGGCTTTGAACCAGATCTTAGCCTCCTGAGTAGCTGCTCTGTTGTGAGTAGACTTCTGGTTTGCCTTAGTGGAAGCAAGTACGCACGTCCATAAGATGGCACATCGCAGTAGAAATGAAGCAGGAACCATAGAATTAGCCCATCTCGGTAATGCGTAATGTCTTACAGTAACCACAGTAGAAAAGGCAGTCAGATGAAGGTGAATAATCTTAGTAATTTTGGTTAACCCAACATATCAAAAAGGTACCAGTTCCTTGTGCAACGGCATAAAATAGTTACCAAGATTGTTTGCATTGCTTTTCTTCTTCCTTTGAAGCCCAGTGTGTATTTTATACTTAGAGCATATTCCAAGATGGACAAGCCATGGTTCAAGTGCCCAGTGACCTTGTGTAGCTAATGGAGATTACACAGACTTTCCTGCCCTGGCTGGCTTTGAACTGTGATCCTCAGATCTCAGCCTCTGGGTAGCAAGAATTATAGGTGTGAGCCACTAGTTCCTGCCTTCCTTGAGACTCCTATCTCCAATGAAGCACCAGAAAAGCTGAAAGTAGAGCTGTGGCATGAGTGGTACAGTGCTGGCCTTGAGCACAAAAGCTCAGGGACAGTGAGTAGGCCCCGAGTTCAAGCCTTACTACTGGCAAAAAATAAACTGGTCTATAAAAATTCAGAAACTGGGGCTGGGAAGGTGGCTCAGTGGTAGAGTGCTTGCCTTGCATGCCTGAGGCCCTGGGTTTGATTCCTCAGCACCACATAAGCAAAAAGAAAAAAGCCGGAAGTGGCACTGTGGCTCAAATGGTAGAGTGCTAGCCTTGAGCTGAAGAGCTGAGGGACAGCACCCAGGCCCATCAGGCCCCACGACTGGACCCCCCAAAAATAAATAAATATAAAAATTCAGAAACCTGGTGCAGTATAAAACAATTTCCACTTCGACAGTAACACATTGGCAACATCATATATGACAAAACCAGCAGCAGCCAACTGATGGGTACTATTACCTACTGAAAGAATTGTGCTTGTTATTAAATTTAAAATGTCGTGTATTTAGACAAATATAGCCTTTTACCAGTAGAGCCTCATCCAGAAGTAGTCCTGAGCAAGCTGCTTGTTTGTGCCAGGTTTGTAATTACTAAATGCTCTGTCCTTCTAGAATTTGACATGTGAATGGGGAGCATGTATTATTCTCTAGGTACAGACATTTGATTTGGGAATGTTTTATTTATTTTAATAAGGGAAAAGTACATAATGATTCTTGGGTGTGTGCTTCCCGCAGTATGGAGAATTGTTCCACATTAAAGGTGGAAGTAATTAGCACTGTTGTTGACAGGTAGTCTGTGTTGTGCCTTTGAATGGTAAACTTTTCAGAGAGACAGTGTGAGAGCTGGAAGATGCTCAGGACCGGGCATAGACCCTAGTGAGATGTTTGCTCTGCCTTCCTATACCGTGAAGCCAGGTAAAATGGGTGAACTCTTTCTCAGTCTCTTTTTTTTTTCTGGTCTGTCAAATGGAGAGAAAGATGCCTCTTTCACAGTCTGCTTGTGTATACATCATTTAATATTGTAGATAAAGAACCTCATACAAGCCAGGCAGCGGTGGCTTATGTCTGTAATCCTAGCTACTCAGGAGGCTGAGATCTGAGGATCATGGTTCAAAGCCAGCCTGGGCAGGAAAGCCCATGAGACTCTTTTCTCCAATTAACCACTAGAAAACTGGAAGAGGTGCTGTGGCTCCAATGGAAGAGGCTTGCCTTGAACTGAAGAGTTTAGGGACAGTGCCCAGGCCTACAGTTCAAGCCCCACAACCGACAAAAAAAAAGAACTTCATACAACGCCCCGCACAGAGGGTGGCAATAATTGGTGCCCTTCTCCTAAATGAGATCCACATTCAACCAGGAAGGTGTCAGGTGCACTTTGCTAAGGAGTAGGTTTGTTCACGCCAGGGCAAGGTGTAGGCAATGTTACTGCTGGCCACAGGAACGTGTGCTAAATTATCTTAAACTCTAAATTCAGCTACTTAACATGGCTGAAGTAGCAGATGTACGGAAAGCACAAAAGAGCTGCATCTTTCCCCTTCCTTGGCTGTGTGCGTACCCATGCTTTTTCTGGGGCTTGAACTCAGGACCTGGGTGCTATCTCTGAGCTTTTTTTGCTCAAGAGCTGAGGGACTGCGCCCAGGTCCAAAGTTCAAGCCCCACAGCTGACAAAAAGAAAGAAAAAAAAAAAGGAGTCTCACAGACTTTCCTGCCTGGGCTGGCTTCGAACTGTAATTCTCAGATCTCAGCTTCCTCAGTAGCTAGGATTATAGACATGAACCACTGTGGCCTACCACTTTTAAATATTTTTATGAGCAAAATTCACTGTACACATTCTAAATATCATTGCAATTTTATAGTATGTGTAGAAAGTACTTTGAGCAAGTTCGCCCTATCTATGTTGCTCTTAACTGCTCTTTCTCCTCTCTTCTCCTTTTTAATGTTTTTTTTTTTGGTTGGGTTTCATTGTCCTGTTTCATACATATACACATGTAGATCTGTAACATTCACTCCCCTGTCACCTTTCCCCTCCTCCTACCATCTGATCCTTCCATCTGAAAAACGCTACCCCTTTTGCAATCATAATGTACTATGTTTTCTTAATTCTAGATTGCATATGTGAGTGGAAACATTGGACGTTTGTCTTTCTTAGCTTGTTTTATCTCATTTAACATGAAGATCTCCTATTCTGTCCAGATGAAATGTTGTTTTCTACACATTCAACATGATTGCATTAATTACTATCTACATGAAGCTGTTTCCCCAGGAGAAGAGAGTGGGCAGGTGAAGGAGTAAGAGATGCATCCATTCAGAGGGGAGGAAACAGACACCAAATGTAGACTGGAGAGACAGATTAACCATTGTGATCTGAAGGCAACAATAACACTAGCCCAGGTTTCAGCAATGACGTCGTGAAAAATTTCATTTTGTCTACTGAATAAGCAACAAATCCACCAGATGGGGCTCTAATGTTCTAGTTCAGTGACTGAAAATCCAAGTATTTACTGCTAACTTTAGAGGGGGAAAAATACATCTCCCATATTAACCTCCAGGAGAATTTGCCTGGGATAGGATTACATCTCTAATAAGCATCTCTGTTGTTAAATGTCTTTTAATTCCCAAGAGGTGACTTATAAAGAGAATGGTCAATTGGCTTAAAAAAAAATGAGGCATCCAAAATAGTTGAATTCAATCAATTCAAGTAGTTTGGCGTTAAATCCTTTTGTGAGCCTTCTTTTAAGGGAACAAAGATGTATTTATACCCCAAATGGAATGTATTATTGCTGGCACGCTATTCTGCCTCTGAAGTTAATGACATAGCTTAAACTAGGAATTGCTTAAAATTATAATAAATCACTGTGATATTTATCACAGCTGTCATAGATGCTGCCCAGTCTCGTTATTTTGATAGGTTCTACTTTGCGTATTGAAAATCCAAGCTTTTCTTTTAAGGGCTGGGATATGGGTTACCTAAGGGACACATTTTTTTTTGTCTGTAGTTTTCAGATACTTAGAAGTGGAAACATCCCAGTTTTTGGACTTCTTTATCCATGATTCGTCACAGTCGTTCATCCTGGATGAAAACAGGGCCTGGAGCTCACTCCCAAAGTGACAGCTAATGAGGATGGGGATGGAATTTTAACGCAGGCCTTGCCAATCCCTGGAACGTTAGATGGTAATACCTCCTGCAGTTGGAGCAAAGGCCAGACGAGGCTCTGGGCTGGGCTGTGTGTCTATGGTAGTCTGCTTGCTGGCTTTATCGCCTTGAGCAAAACAGGTATGCTCAGCCTGCTGCTGCCGCTAGCAATCCCCCTCCTAGGATTCTAACCCCTTCTGCTTCTGCCTGACTCATTCCTACAACTCTTTCAAATATCTGCTGAAATTTCATCTTCTCATCGATTTAAAACTTCCTCTGCCTACCAGTAAGATTTCTGATAGGCTCATTGTTGTTTTCATGAGTCCTGATAGCATGGATTCCTGTCCGTCTGTCTGTCTGGTCTGGTCTGTCTGTCTGTTTGTTTCTTCTCTGTCTCTCCTCCATCTGTGTTTCTAAAGTACCTGGAATGGTATCTGAGATAGAGATCAATATCTAATGAATAAGTGTAGATTGGCAGGGCTGAAGAAATGAAGGAAGTAAAGGAAGGAAGCACAGGATCAGCCTGTGTGATTACTGAGGGTTGTTTGTTTGTTTTTGTTTTGTCAGTCGTGGGGCTTGAACTCTGGGCCTGGGCGGCTGTCCCTGAGCTCTTCAGCTCAAGGGTAGCGCTCTACCACTTGAGCCACAGCACCACTTCCGGTTTTCTGGTGGTTTATTGGAGATAAGACTATCACAGACTTTCCTGCCTGGGCTGGCTTTGAACCATGATCCTCAGATTTCAGCCTGAGTAGCCAGGATTACAGGCATGAACCACCAGTGCCTGGCAATGGACAATAAATATTTTGTTCTTGGTGATGTAGAGGAGCCAGGCAGGTTTGTCCCAGCATGTTTGCAATGTGGTGTCCACAGGAGGGTCCTTCCTGGCCAATAGTCCAGCTCCTGTTTTAATGAGTATGATGTCTAAGAGAATGGTTTTATTTACTTATTTAAAAAATTTCTATATCTTTATTATTATTAAAAGATGATGTACAGAGGAGTTACAGTTATGTAAGTCAGATCATGAGTACAGGTCATGGGCTTGAACTCTGGGCCTGGGCACTGTCCTTGAGTTCTTCAGCTAAAGGCGAGTGCTCTATCACTTGAGCCATACTGTCACTTCCAGTTTTCTGAGTGGTTTATTGGAGATAAGAGTCTCATGGACTTTTCTGCCTGGGCTGGCTTTGAACCACGATCCTCAGATCTCAGCCTCCTGAGTAGCTAGGATTACAGGCGTGAGCCACTGGCGCCCAGCATGAGTACATTTCTTTTTGGACAGTGTTCCCCCTTCCCTTGCTCTCTTCCAGTTGAGAATGGTTTTGATATCTAAAATATTCTTCGGTTGGAGTTTCATCTCTTTCTAAGCCTCCCAGGTATCATCTATGTGGATGCCCACTCACTCTACTGTGCCACATGCTGTGGATACTCTGCAGACAGAGGTTTTCTTCCAATCACAGGAAAGCAGATAGAAAACAAAACAGAAGCCAGTCTGTGTGTGTGTGTGTGTGTGTGTGTGTGTGTGTGTGTGTGTGTGTGTGTTCCTGGGGGTTGAATTCAGGTCTGGGCTTTGTCTTTAAGATTTTTTTGCTCAAGTCTAACTTTTACCAGTTGAACCATAACTCTAAGTGTTTTTGGTGATTAATTGGAGATGAGTCTCATTGACTCTTTTCTGCCTTGGTCTGAGTTTGAACTGTAATCCTCAGAGTAGCCTTCTGAGTAGCTAGGGCTATAGGCATGAGCCACAGACTACTGGCAGAAATCAGTTTTTAAATCACAAAGCACTAATAGAATGCTAATTTTTATTATTTACTTATTTATTTATTTTGGTCTGTTGTGGGGCTTGAAATCTGGGCCTGGGCGCTGTCTCTGAGCTCTTCAGCTCAAGGCTAGCGCTCAACCACTTGAACCACAGTGCCACTTCCAGTTTTCTGAGTGGTTTTATTGAAGATAAGAGTCTCACAGACTTTCCTACTCAGACTGGCTTTGAACCGTGATCCTCAGGTCAAAGCCTCCTGAGTAACTAGGATTACAGGCTAGAGCCACCAGTGCTGGCTTAGAATGTTAATTTTAATGTTTGTCATATGGCCTCGAGGGTGACAGCTACCTTCCCAGTAATCTCATTGTTTGTTCCTTATTCTGTCAGGTGAATAGTGCTTCACAATGTTGTAACTAAACCAGCATCTGCTCCAGGTCACTTTGAAGAAAGCAATCATTTATTTATTTAATTTTACTTTAATCCTGGGGCTTGAACTCAGGACCTGGGTGATATCCCTGAACCTCTTTGTGCTCAAGACTAGTGCTCTACCATTTGAGCCACAGTGCCACTTCAGGCTTTTCCTGAGTAGTTTATTGGAGATAAGAGTCTCATAGACTGGGCTGGACAAGTTAGCCTGGACTGCCTTTCAATTGCAATCCTCAGATCTCAGCCTTCTACATATCTAGGATGACAGGCATGAGACACTACTGCCTGGTCTTTTTTTGTGTGCTAGTTGCCTTATTATTATTATTGTTATTATTATTATTTTGGTCTTTTGTAGCTTTTTTTTTTTTCCCCCAGAGCTGAGGACCGAACTCAGGGCCTTGTGCTCACCAGGCAGGTGCTCTTCTGCTGAACTAAAACCCCAACCCCCTGTTTTTTTGATATGACTAAAAATGGATCATAAGATAGATTCTTGTTAATCTATGACTTCTAGAAGTCTATGAATTCCACAACATATAACTGGGTTTCTGTAAAATTTGTGGCCAAATAAGATGATATTTTATTTGACAAGTTGATTTGATCCTCTGTATTAGCCATTTAAATTGAAAATGTGAAACAGCTGGGTGGCTGAGGCTTATGCCTATAATCCTAGCTACTCAGGAGGCTGAGATCTGAGAATCATGGTTCAAAGCCAGCCCAGGGAGGAAAGTCCGTGAGACTCATCTCCACTTATCCACCAGAAAACTGGAAGTGGTGCTGTGGCTCAAGAGGTAGAGCATTAGCCTTGAGCTGAAGAGCTGAGGGACAGCACCCAGGCCCCATGACCATCAAAAAAAAAAAAAGAAAGAAAATGTGAAACAATATCTAAAAGACTATTCGTCAAAATGAATTCTAAGAAATGAAAACTTTTTTTATGTTGTTGGGTTTTTTGGGGTTTAAATTTGTTTGGATTTCTTTTTGGGGGCAGGAAGAGTGAGCAAATACAGTCATTGTACTCAATATAAAAATGAACTATGTACACTGGGTGCCAGTGGCTCATTCCTGTAATCCTAGCTACTCAGGAGGCTGAGATCTGAGGATCATGGTTCAAAGCCAGCCTATGCAGAAAAGCCTGTGAGACTCAATTATTGTCAATTAACTAACAAAAAGCCATAAGTGGAGCTGTGGCTAAAGTAGTAGAGCACTAGCCTTGAGCAAAAGCCATTCAGGCCAGTGTCCAGGCCCTGAGTTCAAGTCCTGGGACACTCACATGTACATATAAAAAACCTTGTGGGTAGGATGGGAAAGGGAAAATTGGGGAGAGCAAAGGAAGGGATGAAGATGCTCAAGAAGCATTGCACTCATAACCTGACTTATGAAATTGTAACCCTTTTGACAAATCCTTAAGCTTTTTAACAATCACAAAATAAATTGAATCCCTCTGAACCAAACCTACCTCAAAAAACATGAAACTCTTTGAAAAAAATGTAAGATGTAACATACAAATTATGGCTACTGCTGTTAAAGAGTCTGACTTTGTCCATGTTTCATGGTGGCTCATCTGGGCACGCTGATTAGAAAGTCCAGTCTGACCACTCTGGGCACCGGCGGGAGGACAAAGCCAGCCCAAGCTAACCTCACTCACCCAGCTCCACCCCCAGCCACAGTCCAAACCTAGTCTCCTTCCCTCACCTTCTGGCAGTGTGGGTAAGGTATCAGCAACCAGCCTCAACATCCAAACCCATCCTCCAGTGAACCTCCTCCACGTGGGGGCCCAGTAGGTGGCTGTCCATGGGATATGCACCGCTTACGGAGACAAAGGCCACGTGGTCATTTCAGGTGACTGTTTAGCCCAAAGTAAGCTCGGTGGACTCTGTGCTCCTGACGGAGGAGGCCTCTGGAAGGGAAGAAGGCAGGAAGAGGCTGAGAGGGCCAATGCTCGTTGGTCACCCTCGAGCAAAGTGAAGCACTACCACCTTCCTGGGTTCGGCACCAGATGTAAGGTTTTAGCCAAGAAAAGAACACACAGGAGGAGGTAATGGTGAAGAAAGGAAACTTTATTGGGGTACGCTCCCGGGCAAACTCCCTGGTCAGGATCAGAGAGGTCTCCCCGAGTCTGGTTGTAGCAGGGTTTATATGACCGGACTCAGCAGGAACGTTTAGCATGTAACTTGTTTTGCCAGTTTGAACAGTTTTGGGCTAGAGCCCCCAAAGGACAGGTCTAGCTAATTGGGACAGGTGGTGTATAAGGAAGTGGCTTTTCTCAGCTGCTTCTGCCTTCCAGCGGCCTGACACATGTATCACCCAGTTTCTGATGGTCAGGGGTATTTCTGGCTCCAAGTGTCACCCTCAGGGTCTGTCATGGGGACAGTCAGTGTGTTTAGTCATCTTAAGACTTAGCTGGGGCCAGACAATCTTCTCCCAAGATGTCTCACTCACATGACTGCTGGCAGGGGGCCTCAGTGCTTGGGCTTCTCTATTGGCTGCCTCAGTCTTCACAGCATGGCTGGCAGTGGCTTGCTGCCTACCCAGGGGGCCGATCCAGCGGCAGACAAGATGGAGGCAAACAGCTGGCTTTGTCTAACTAGACTTGGGAGTCACTCGTGGTCATTTCCAAACAAAGCCAGTGGTGACGCAGTCAGTGGTGTTTGCTTCGAGGAGATAACTAGAGGATGGCAATTCTGGGAGGTGTTTTGGGATTGTGGTACCTCATGATCTAGTTTGAGGTGAATAATTCAGATGTAAAGCTCTGTAGCACACGTAGCTCTTCTCTTTTCTCCTGGCCATGCCGTGGGCTGCTGAATAAGGATTCATTGCCCTCGATTTGCTAATCAGTCGATGCAGGAATGAGAGGTGGTATAAACCTGTGCTAAGAATGGTGTGGAAATGAAGCCACCCATAAGGGACATTTTCAGCACAATATTTAAATCAATAGAAGAATCTGAGATGTGACAAAATAAGAAGAGAACATAACAAAAAAGAAGCGGGGGGGTTACCTGGCTATTTCTTAGAAACCATCTTCTGTCTAGGAGATATCAGACTATAGGAATGCAGCCCTGAGCTATGGCCAGCAGAGGGCAGACTTCCCTGAGGCAGAGACCTCGGAGTGAACTTTACAATAAGGGAGAAATAGAGAACCATTAAGGTTTAGAGTGGAAAGGAACCTGAAAAAGCCCTCCCGCAAGACCTTATTTCACAGATGATAAAACCAAGGCCTATAAAAGCAAAAGGAGCTTGTTCAGGTTCTCTTAGCCTGCAAGTGGAGTACATGGGATTTGAACCCATCTCCTTGAATATGTTTTGCTTTCATTAAAGTCAATCTTTTCTCTGTTCATTAGCACGGCTTGAGGAGTACTGGCGGCTCTTGACTCACAGATGTAGCCTGCCACATTTTAGACAAGGGGAAAGGACTAGACTCACCTCTTTGTTCATTGTATTTGGGCACAAGGATAATAAAATGTGCGATAGTTTATTTTTGACTTGTCACTTTTGTATTTTTTTTTATTATTTTGTTGAAAAACGTACACACAGTGGAGAAATGACCTAATGTTAATAGATCTTACAAAATGGCTCATCATTATAAAATTCATAAGGTTAATATAAATTCAATCAGTGTTCAGTGGACAACGCTCAGTGTTATTTTGCTAGAACAAAGCTGCTGCTTACTACCTGTATTCAGTAATAAGTTTGTGGTGTTTATTTGCCTCTGTGCTGTGTGATAAGCCAATTTTCCCACTATTTTATTCTGTGTCAACCACGAATGAGCCTTCATTTGTGTAGTGGGTCGTTTTAGGATCATTTTGTTTTTCTTTAGTGATAGTGAATGTGGCCTGCTGAGTCTTGGAGGGGTGATTGGTCATAGGTGATTACCCACAGGATATATGGATATCAATGTAAGCATCTCAATGAAAACGCACTCCAAAACGCATCGGCTGCCTCGTGGTTCCCTGGAAATATATTCACAAACCCTCGGGCGTCCTCAGGATGCAGCCAGGGACAATGCATAATGCATTCAGTTTTAGACCTGGTAATTTGTTCTAGACAGGCTCTCGTATGCTGTTGGAGTAAGTAGTACCTTGCTTTCACATGGAACAAGGAGGGGTATTCACATCTATGTGATTGTCTGTGATAAATGAAGCGCTAATTAATAAATGTATAGGAGCACAGGAGAATCTTCACCTCGTCTCCAGTCACTCAGTTTAAAGGTAGATACTGCAGAAATGGCAGAGTAAGGGCGGAGGCTGGGTCTCCTGGCAGCTTAGCCCCAGAAACCAGCTTTGACCTTCTGCTGACTCAGCCCTGCTGGAAATGGCGCATCTGTTAAGACTTAACTAAAACCTGAAGCTCAGGGAATGATGTGCCACAGTTACCAATGAATACCTTTTGGATTCAATCTAAATATGAGGAGATCCTGCCAGAACAATTGTGCCAAGTTCTTTTTTGGCATGAGCATAGTGTCCGGGTAAAAACATCAGAAGGCTAGGGCTGTTTTCTAAGGCTGAGGTGTAACATTCCAACTCTAGGGTCACATGTCAAGCAGGCAGTCTGTCACGAGAGTTTTGCTGGCCTTAGGCCAGCATTTCACAGGGTTTATGTGTATGGAAGCATGCAATAATAAACCTTAAATAGACACCATTTTTATTTATCAGGGGTCACTTCCCGAACCCTAAGGCAGAGAGACCTTTGTGGCTAAGCCTTTAGATGTTGTCCCTTCTGCTCAAAGGTACTACCCCACCCCCTCTTGTGTTTGGGGTAGGGATGGGGAGGAAGTATCTTCCCCCTCCCATCTCACCATCACTTCCAACTTGGGATTACACAGACGCATGAGGGTCTGAAGATGAATATTAATTGGGCTTAATTGCCCAATACAGTTTAGTGGAAAATTTAAAGGTGTGAATGTTTGAGCAGTTTGGAGGGATGCTGTAGCTTCCATGCCCATCTCCACCGGTTGAAATCTTTCGCTATTTTTCTCCATTTATTTATTTAATCTTTAAATAGTTGTACAAAGGAATTGCCAGCCATTTAATGGAACAGTTTATAAATACAACGCGTCATGGGGCCTGAACTCTGGGCCTGGGCACTGTTCCTCAGCTCTTCAGCTCAAGGCTAGCACTCTACCACTTGAGCCACAGCGCCACTTCCGGCTTTTTCTGCTTATGTGTTGCTGAAGAATCGAACCCAGGCCCTCATGTATGCAAGGCCAGCACTCTACCACTGAGCCACCTTCCTAGCCCATACAATGCGTCTTAATCAACATTCTCATCCTCCTCCCCTTATTTTTTCTTAAGTTTGTGGTATATACAATGAATTCTTTGCTGCATCCTCCCCCTCCTCTCCTCTTTACTTGTCTGCCCTTCACCTATTGGCTCTACCCCGGTTCTTGTATGTACTTGTTTTCTGGTAGTTATTTTGTTGGGTTTTGACTTTTTTTTCTTTTTTTAAAATAAGTTTTTTATTGTGAAAGTACTTTACCGAAGGGTTACAATTACATGAACAAGGTAATGAGTACATTTCTTATCCAGCGTTGTTGCCTCCTCCTTTGATTTTCCCCTATCATCCCTTCCCTCCCACCTCCTCAACTATGCTCCCCCCCCTACCTAAATTGTAAAGTTTGTTTTTCAACAGAGTGTCTTGTACATCTCATTGTTGCAATGGGTCCACCTGTATCCCTATTTAAACAATTTATTTTTTCCCTTCCCTTCCCCAAATTATACTAACATCAAATACAGTGAAAACAGGGGTTTATACCGTGGGGGCGGGACATACAAAGCAACAAAAAAAATCGCATGGTACCTTATAAATAGATTAGAAACAATAGCAAGGAAGAAAAAATCGCTTGTGTCTTATCTTGGGGTTCATTTCACTTAACATCATCTTATCTGACCTTTTCTGCTTGACTCAGACATATAC
>NW_012267281.1:7185412-7223285 GCF_000151885.1 Dipodomys ordii
ACGGGGGGCGCATCCCGCCACGGTGGCGTCTCCAGCGCGGCTCGGACACGTCGCCGCCCCCCTCGGGGCCTAGTGTTCCCCCGTGGCTCGAGGCCTAGGTGTGGGATCCTCCCTCGGCGCCGGGGCCAGGCCAGGCCAGGCCCAGGGCAGGCCGGACAGAGCCGGGGCGCGCGGAACCACCACCCTGGACAGGCCGCAGGGCCCCGCCGCTGCCGCCTCCGGTTTCTCGGCCGCTTCCGCCTCCGGGTGCCTGACCCGGCGGGTGGGTGAACCGAGCGCTCGCGCGCAGCGCCCGATGGTGGGTGCCGGCCGCGCGGAGGATTCGGCCATTAGTCCCGGCCGGCCGGCCAGGCAGCCAGGCAGCAGCGCGTCCCCAGCCGGGGTGCCCAGCCAACGCCACCCACCTCCCGTGTGAATCACGGGGTAAGTGATTTCCTCGGACGGGATGGGGAAAGGGAGGAGGAGAAGGAGGAGAGGAGGACCCCAAAGGTGAGCGCGCCGGCCCCTCCCCTGGCTGCCAGGCTGGCTTCCCAGGCAGGACTGGCGGATCCAGCTAGCCGATCGTCTCCCCGCACCGGTCCCCCCATCCCCCCCCCCCCCCCCGCTACCGGGGTCCAAGCCGCAGAGAACGGGGCCTAGAAAACCACCCCAGCCCCGAGGGGGCCCGGCCTCCACCGCGGGGTACAGCCGCAGCCGACACGCGCCCAGGAGGAAGCAGCGCAGGTGGGGGTCCAAGTGGGAAGGGTCACCCCACCAGTCTGTTCTTCCACGATGAGAATTCAACATCGCTGGAAGACTGCGTCTGAGAGCCTACAACCTCCCGAAGGAGGTATTTCCCTAGTTTTCCTTTAATTTTTAAATTGCTGTTATCACGATGATGGACAGAGGGGTCACCCCGCCTCACTCTCCCCCAGGGTTTTTTTTTTTTTTGCCTCCCATCCCCTACCCATGGGTTGTCTAGTTTTCATTTTTAACATGGTGTCTGGTGAGTACCGCTGCTGCATTTCCTAGTTTTCTGAGGTGGAATTTGAACCTGATTTCCCGTCACAGACACTCATCGGTGGGTTCTAGGATAGAAGAGTCCCTGGCTTTGGACTCTATCGGAGTCAGGTCACCAGGTCTAGGCACTCTTAGTTTTGTTGGAGAATGTTAATTAAAAAAAAAAAGTATGTAGAGAAGGCCTAAACAGGAGCAAGATGGTTAACATGAAACAAAGCAGAAGCAGAGCAAAAATGCCGTCTGTGTGTGGGTCCCCCAGACCTCAAGTTTTTACTGGGACCTGCTTGACGTGGAGGTGGTCAATTCTGGAAAACTGGCTTAAAAGTTTATTAATGTCCAGGGTTTGCAGGTTCATTGGGAAACAAATGAAGCCTGAGCTCCTAAATCTCTTCTTTGCAGTTTCTTCCAGAAGAGCCCTCATATAATCAGGTTTTTTGGGGAAAAAAAACACCCAGTGTAACCACACTATTTTTATATATTCTCTGCTACACAGGGTTCTCAGATGGTTTGGGCATCAGTCCCTACAAAATATGGATTTGTCCCTATTGCTAGGTAATTATTGTATTATCTAAATTTATAAAAGAGTTGAGGAAATAACAGAAGTGGTCCTATTTTTTTTATTTTTTTCTAGAATATCACCATTAACATGAACAAGACAAATTAGAACCATTCAGCTACATAGTAAGGAAATGCAAACAATGAAAACAAAGAGGAAAATTTCAAAACCTGTTTTTTTTTAAAAATCCACCCCCCCCAACTCTGTTTAGAACTCCTGAAGGTTCTATTCTGAGAAGTAACTTAGAAATACAAAATGAAAGGACTGAGGAGGATGTAGTTTGCAAGTGGCAGAGTATTTCTTCTCCATAGTTCAAGTCAGTACCTGGGTTCAAAACCCAGTGCTACTGAGAAGGGGGAGGGGAAGGAAGAGAGGGAAGGAAAGAATAAAGGAACTTGTACTTCTTAAAAATATTTTTGCAGCTAAGCAGAAAATGTATATACTATAGCATTATATATGTACCTATATATGTGTTAAAACATTTTACATTTTATTCCCCACTGTTGTCAACCTTACTTTTTTTTTTTTTTTTGGTCGGTTGTGGGGTCTGAACTCTGGGCCTGGGCACTGTCCCTCAGCTCTTCAGCTCAAGGCTAGCACCCTACCACTTGAGCCACAGTGCCACTTCCGGCTTTTTCTGCTTATGTGTTGCTGAGGAATCAAACCCAGGCCCTCATGCATGCAAAGCAAGCGCTCTACCACTGAGCCACCTTCCTAGCCCTCAATCTTACTTTTGGTAATCTACATTTAGGAGAAACCTTCAGATTTCTAAGCATGGGATAATTTCATTCTATCATCTTCTCATTTCATATTTATATTTCATATTTCTAGCTTAGGATTTAGTCCATTATTGAGTGATATGAGTCATATCCAGATTTCTTATTAAGATAAGTGAATAAACTTCTTATAAATATTTTATTGAATTTTAAGTTCACGAGGCAAAGAAACAAAATATATGGCCCATAAGGAGGAGAAAATAAATCAATTTTGGTTTATTGAATATCACTTCAGTTTATTTCTAACAACTTGCACAAATTAGAATCTACTATTAAAGATCAAATAGCCAGTTGCCAACTGGAAGGGGGCAGAGTGCCAAAGAGAGACAGGGAGTGGGAAAAGACAGCTCTTCTCTGGAGAGAACAACTCCACAAACATAAACAAGGCAGGAGAGGACACATACTTAACCCCTGTGCTAGAAAGGCTTATGGATGCCAGCAACTGCTTGCCACGCTCTTCTTGCCAATCCTATTGAGCCCCGTTGGTAGGACCAGTGGCCTTAGTTTTACAAGATTGGTTTCTTGATGGTGACAAATCCTTGCTCAGTCATGAAAGATGTACCACATGGCTGGGTTGTTCAAATTCTGCTTTTGGGCATTTGAAAGTTTAGCCATGCTCTTCTGGATATGAACTCTGGGCCTGGGCGCTATCCCTCAGCTCTTCAGCTCAAGGTTAGCGCTCTACCACTTGAACCACAGCGCCAATGTGTAGGACACATTTTCTACCCTGTCCTCCTACAAGATCCTGTATGGTTTTGGGTAGAAATTTCCATCACTGGTTGACATTTCAAAGGACTCTCGTATAAAGAGATGCTGTTGGGAGAGTAGAGAGCCAGAGACCCGTGCAGATTATTCTGGCCAATTAAGAAGATTTTGGTTTTGATATCAACCATCTTTTACATGATCTTCAAATATTTTCACAAAGGTCAGGCCAGTCATCCCTAGTGCATTTTTAAATTTGAAGATTCTCTATAACCTCTTTCTTTTAGGCTTATTTTAAATTAAATGTAAGGTAAAATATAGCAGAGACACTAAAATAGAATGGTGATTGCCCTCATGTAATTGATTTGCAAATCTGTTTAAATATCCCACTTCTGAGCATCGTACATTTCTTCGGAGAGTAGACAAACTAACTTATGATCCAAATTGTCATCTCCTTAGTTTTGTGTTTGTTTTGAATATTACATTATTATATACTGATGAAGAATGCATTTGCCTCAAAATTCAGTACTCTATATTCAGACTAATTAAATGTCCCATAGGATCATAGTTGAAAATATTTACAGTTTTCCTTTTGTAACTGGGGAAATTATATGACAAAAGTATATAGCACCTTAACATGCTCCTCCAGCCCACATAACTGCTGCCACTTACACACTTCCTTGAGAGTTGCTAGGGGCAGAGCCCGAGTGTTCTACCTCCAAGGAGTGCTGGTGCTACAATTTCAGTGTGTCCCCTCAGAAACGAAACCTATGGTGAAACTAGTTCCTATTACGGTGGTATTAAGAGATGGTTCCTTCTGGGAAGTGACTCAGTCCTTAATGGGACTGGCTACTTTATACAACTATATGAAAGGGTTGTAGGGAACTCTTCATCCTCTCCTTTTGCTACTTGGCCCCTTGCCAGGTGATGACGCTACTCTGAGAAGATGCCAGTGATCCAGCATTTCCTTACCAGACCCTAAGCACCCTAGACGGGCTGGTGTGCTCACCTTAGGCCGCCCACCATGCACAACTGTGGGAAATAAATCTCTATTCTTTATAAATTATTCAGATCCAAATGGACTAAGACATGAAGAAACCCTGTCTAATGGGAGAGACAGGTATAGACAAAGGCAAATACTATAAGAGGGCTAGGAGCAGGGTTAGGACATCTAAGCAGTGCCTTGGAGCTCAGTTCTACTCAAGGATATTAAGGATGGACAGTGAAGAAGGGAGGCTCTTTCCAGTTGAAGATAGTCCTGTGTGAAGGAAGACAGGAGGCACGAAGGTGGGGAAAACATGCTGGGCAGCTCAGTGTGCAGAGCCTGATGCTTGGAGACAGTGATCGGAAAGGAGACCAGAGCAGGGTGTGGGGCTGCCATGGACCACAGCGCGTTCCACCATCTTGCACATCCTTATGGCCACTGTGCAGATGCTGACCTGCTGGTTCCAAGGTGGAAAGACTGGGAAGGAAGTTGTACTCCTTGCCATGAAGTGGGGAAATCACTTGGTTGCATTGTGTTCTAGGCTCTGATGGAAAAACAGAACTTGTGAGCAATGAGACTGGGTGCTTAGCTGGGTGGAGTCCTGAAGCAGGTGTTGGAGGAGTGACTTGGATCCTCCTGGCTGTTCTTTGTAAAATAGGAGAGGGATGAATTCGCGGAGGAATTGTTAGCAAAGAGCCAAAACTCTAAGACTCAGAAATGTCTTAGCTTATCCATATTTCAAATTTTGAGGATGCCTGTTCGGGGAGAAGTTGAGGGTATGGCTGGACAGTTGCTCTATAAAGGGGTTCCTGTGATGCTAGTCAGCTATCTTAGCAGAAGCCAGGACCAGAGACGGCATCACACCTGCAGAGACATCACCAGTTTGAGTCAAGTGGGACAGAGAAAGTGAGACAGAAGGACGAAAGTGTGTGCTATAGCACATGCCCATGGAGTTATGTGGCTATGAATGGATGCTATTTATTCTTCAGTGAAGGGGAAGAATGTCCCCAGAGGCGATTCAGCTATCACGAGGCTGCCTTTCCTACTCTGTGTCCAGGGGGAAGGCTGTTTCCTCCTTGGTCTCAGAGTGCAATGCCCTCAAAGGAAGCCAAAGGGGCAAGGTAGCCCACAGGGCTGTGGGGTGGTGGAATATTGAGCCGGAGAGGGTTGCTCTTGAGTCTTGTAAACTTGCAGAGTTGGCCTGGCTAGGTGCAGATTCCCCCGGGACCCCTCACTCATTGCTTCTTTCCTCTTGCTACCTTTTGTCACGACAAGCTCTTTCCTGGGTTTTTGGAAGGGTGTCACTTGTCTGGCTTTACAGATAAGCAGACATACAGAAGTTTTACCTTAGGATAATTTGTACTGAGAGATTTAACCTACATCTGATTTAGATAAGATGTTGGACTTGAGATTATAGACTAGATGCTGGAATGAATGAAAACCTTGCAGGCTATTTGGAGGGAATGAATCTAGCATGTGAGAAGAATGTGACTTTTGAAGAATGCAGGCACAATACTACGGACCCGGATTGTGTCCTGTAAATTCACATGAGCCCCCAGCCCGCATAATATTTGGACATAGGTCTTTTCTAGAGGAGTTACAGTTATGTAAGTCAGGTAAAGAGCACATTTCTTTTTGGACAATGTCACTCCTTCCCTGGCTCTCTTCCAGGTTTTCCATCCCATCTCCACCCACAAGTTATATAGTTCATTTTGGATGTGGGATTTTGAAGGTACTTATGGGATTGTAATCATCAGTCTGATAGGAATAGTATCCTGATAAGAAATGACATCAGAGCCTTTGCCGTCTTTTGTCCAGGTGAGGCTACGACGAGAAGATGGTCACGTGGAAGCCAGGGAGGGAAGTGAACTTGGGGTGCACCTTGACCCTGTACTTCTCAGCCTCCAGAATAGCAAGAAAATAAACTTGTCTTGTATTTTATGAAGGTCTGTGGACTAAGACAGATGTTAATTCACATAAGGAAAAATGCCAGGGTGACAGTTACTTCATTTTTGTTGTTTTATGCTATTTACTTACTTTGGGGTTGTCCGTGTCCTGTGTGCAGTGCAGTAGGCAGACAGGAAGAGCAGGCCTGTGGGCCACTGGGCAGAGCCGAGAGGAACAATGGAGAATCACTAGGGTGGGAGAGAACGTGGGGAACTTGCACACAGATGAGGCAGAAGCCAGGGGGCGTACAGAAATTGTCCAAGAGGAAAAAATATGGAACAGATGAGAGAAAATCAGAGTCCAGACACTTAGGAACACGCGAGAGAAGAGGTGAAGGCAAGGAGCCTCTGGCTAGAGATGGCAGAGGAGGAAGATTCAAGGCCATTTGACAATAGGGCTGTGGCTGAAGAGAGTTCAGGTAGGCTGTGGCCCAAAGCAAAAACACTGAGCTGTATTGAGGGCCAGGCCAGGGAAGTGTTCTGGGGTGAAGTCAGTTTACAGTGGGTTCTAGCGAATGAGTCGGGTCCTGTCTTTGTCATCTCTGGCTGTGGAGTCACACTAGCACTGATGGGGTGAACAACAGACATCAATTTCTCAGGGCTGTGGAGGCCAGCTCAGGGTACCAGCAGCATTGGGGAGGCTGCGTACTTTTTGTTACATCCTCACATGTCATAAAATGCTAGAGAGCATGGGGTGGGGGTGGGGCTCTTCTTCTAAGGGCACTAATCCTGTTCATGGGAGCTCCGCCTTGCTGATGTGATCCCTTCTTGAAGGCCCCAGTGCCTAACCCAGAGCCTGCCAAGTGCAGACAGTGTGAAGTGGATGAGGTGTCTGGAAGGGAGGCTGATGGGAAGTGTGATCACCTCCTTCCTCTAAACCTTCTTGAAGTCTACCTTCATTCCTATTTTCATAGCAGAAGACTACAGACAGGTAAAGAAACAAAACTGTTCTCCTTTTGGGCATATTAACCCAGTCCATATTTTTGACATTGAGATGATTCTGCACTGCCCAATATGGACAAATTCTCTGTCTTCTTCCCCTAGACACTCTTCACCTCAGTGGCTCACATCTACTCTTTGCCTGACAAGCATCATGTCAGGATTCCTACCGTGTGGTTAAAGTTGTGTGTGTGTGTGTGTGTGTGTCAGTGACTAAGTTGTGTGTGTGTGTGTGTGTGTTAGTGACTGTAGGGATGAGTGTGTGTGTATATGTCTGTGAATGTGTGTGAATGTGTGCACTAGTATGTAAGAATGATTGTGGTCGGGTGAATGTGTGAGTGTATGATGGATGTGTAGGTTGGGTTTGAGTGTGTGTGTGTGTCTGTGTGTGAATGACTGAGAGTCTCCTTCCTGAACCCATGGGCCATGGCCCTGATCTCAGCCTTCCAGCCTCCACAACTGTTAGAAATTAATGTCTGCTGTTTATGAGCCACTGGGCCCAGACTGAGTGTGTGGGAATATGTGTGTGCAAGAGTATGTGCAGGTGAGAGCGAGGTGGGCGACTGTATACCTGTGTGATGGTCAGTGTGCACGTTCCTGTGTGAGTGAGCATGTACGAGCCATGGGGGTGGGTGTATGGCCATGTGAACATGTGTGTTTGGGCCAGTGTGTGTGTCAGGACATGTGTGCAAGTACTTCTTCAGTCATGTATGTGAACTGGATGTAACTATAGAATATGATTTTAGATGCCTGTATTCTGTGAAGAGGATTGGACATCAGAATGATAACTTTTATGTTACCTCTGTTTTACCACTTCAAAAGACAGAACGAAGCTACCCCCAGGAACATTTATTGAGCTCACCCTTCTTCAGAGTGCAGTCTGAATGATAGATGCGAGGATTTGTGTTGATTCTTTCTTTCTCTGTCCATGCCGGCAGTCATGGGCACCCGGGCGTATCTTTCAGTCTTGAAGACCCACAGCTCAACAGATGTGATGTGTGCCTCCGTCTGAGATTGCTTCATAGTTGAAGCAAGAAGAAATATATGTATGCTAACACTCTTCTTGACACATCAAAATAATGTGTTAATTTAGGAAAAAGTGATTCAGATGTGTCTTTGTGTAATCATTGGCGTTTTAAATGACACACATAGCATTTATCTGGGTTTTAGCCTTGCTGAGAAGTGGTTGAATTCCAGCAAGGAAAAAGACCTCCAGCTGGGATAACTATCCTATAATTAGTGATGCATTTTTAAAAGGAAACCCAGAAATTATTGGAGACAGTTGATGTAAAAATCTCCACATTTTTAAGTATGTGTTGCTAACATGACAGGTTGAGCTTATGTGTGGCGTGGAACACAACATCACACACACACACACACACACACCAGCTCTTTTCTATATTCCTCTAGAAAGCGTTGAGCTTACGTGTGGCATGGAACACAACATCACACACACACACGCACACACACACGCGCACACACACACACACATACACACACACACACACACACACCAGCTCTTTTCTATATTCCTCTAGAAAGCTTTCTGAATCTCACCTAGCAGCATTTCATCTGAAATTTTAATCTGTGCTGTCATGTTTTTAATTTCAATGACTCACATCGATTTGTTTCTTGATTCTTTGTCTAAAAAAAAAAAATAAAAAAAACCCACCAAGAAACCTGTCATGGTTTCTGGATGCAGAACTTCTCTTATCTCTCTGAGGAGAATAAAGTTATTTAAAATTCCCTTTCTGTCTCTCTAACTGGTGTCTAGGAATAAATAATTTTTAGAGCCTGGGTTCAGGCTGGGGTAGTGTGCCCTCAGCGGCAGCTCTGTGACTGCGTGCTAGCACGCCTTCATCTGAATAAACATTGGATTCTTGCCAGGCTTAGTAGTGCACTGAACACAAACATTCTATTTTGTCCTTTTTGAGGCCCTACTAAAACTAAATGAAGGGATTTTTTTTTAATGAAAAGTAAGACAAACCTGAAAAGGGAAGCCATAAAGGTCAATAACAAAGTACAGGAATTTGGACTTTGTGATGAATTGATGAGAATAAATGCATAAAAATCATTATTAACATAATAACATTTTTTTCCTGTCAGTCATGGGGCTTGAACTCAGGGCCTGAGCTCTGTCCCTAAGCTTTTTTTTTTGCTTCAGGCTAGCACTCTACCACTTGAGCCACAGCTCCACTTCCAATTTATTGGTGATTAATTGGGATGAGAGTCTCATGGACTTCCCTGCCTGGGCTGGCTTTGAACTAGTGATCCTCAGATCTCAGCTTCCTGAGTAGCTAGGATTACAGGCTTGAGCCACCAGTATGCCTGGATTCATAATAAAATTTTTCCTCCAAATCACTTTCCATAAGTTGTATATGACTTAAGAGCTTTCTCATACTTAGCCAGGTTCTTATTTTCAAGTTTGAATGATAAGAAAAAGAACTGTTGTATTATTGTAAGGATACTATATTTTTTGGACTGAATTATTTTCTGTTCTGGAAATTGGCTAATATATAATCTATAGAAAAAGGGAATACATTATTACAAAACTTGGATAGTATATAATTGATGATAGGTTAGCACTTTGTGTATCTTAGTTTGACTGGATAACCCCCATAGAAAAATGACACCAATATGAAAATAGCACATAAATTATTATATGAAAGCATAAGGTCTATTATGGCAAATTAAATCATTACAATAATGTTCATTAAACATTGTCAAAACAATAACTAGATGGTAATGATTTGGAGAAGACTTCAGGGGAGAAATTTCAATCTGTCCCTTTAAGAATTTATCAGGGTGATGGTATTTTCTAGCTAGCTACAATAGAAGTAAGTGGAATGAAGTGATGATTTTAACAGAACTATAAGAAAAAAGCAGTTTAGGGATTGTTCAGAGGGATGGATTAGAGTCACGTCCATAAGATCTCCTCCTTTCAAACTTCCTGGTTGTGCTAGTGTTCTTTTTTTTTTTTTTTGGTGGTGAGCTAGATGTACCTTTCTTTTTTTCCTTTCTATTATTCTTTTAGTTAGGGCTACACAAGTGTTTCCATTCTATTTTGATTCTAGCAACTTTTACAGTATCGAGTAGCCCAGAATCATCTCTGAAATTGTCTTGTAGTATTTTCATGAAGGCAAAACTGGATGAAATGAGTAACATGCTTTGCTTTTTTGTGTGTGTCTTATTTCCCCCATAATGTGTCCTACAAAGTATTGTTATTATTATTATATTATTATCTTGGCAGTACTGGAGTTTGCACTCAGAACTTTGCTCACTCTTGACTTGCTTGTTTGGTTGAGACTTTTATCACTTAAGCCATGCCTCCAGTCTAGCATTTTGCTGGTTAATTGGGATAGTGTCTCATGGACTTTATTGTCTGGGCTAACAGTGAATTATGATCCTCAGATCTCAGTCTCAGGTCTAGGTTGAGAAGCTCTCTGTATCTCTTGATAGAAAATGGTTTGCAAAGCCTTGAATGGCAAGTAGCATCAGTAGGGACAGTTGTACCTCAGACAATACTTCCCCGAATGCACTGGTGGGTCCTTCCCAGAGAAATTGCTTTGCTCTAGGAACAGAGGGGAAAATATAATAAATAAGCTCTATGTCTTGGTAATCATGATCAGAAAACCCGTTCCCTAGTGGATACTGAGTATAAGGTGTACACCTCAGCCAGCTGATGAAGCTAGCCACACAGTAGAAGGCAAGGGATGGTGGGAGCAGAGGAATGCACGAGTCTACAACTCACAGATTGGTGGAGACTAGTCTGGATGTAGTACAGAGCTGGGATTCCTTGTGCCCAAAAGCTAGCACGCAAAAAAGGAATCCATTTTTCAGGAAGGAACAAAAAAGGGGAAGGACTCACTTATACCTTAAGCTCTTGGTATCTGGGCAGAAAATAAACTCACCAGGGTGGAGTCTCAGCCAATCCCTTCCTGACTTTGAAAGAGAATAGGCTTGCTTGACTTTGAACAACCTTCACTTCGATTTGGATTATGCCAGAAGATAGCCCTCTGGCCTGTTTGTGCCGAGAACAGCAATACTTCAGCACAGCAAACAGCATTCTGTGCACCGAGGGTGGGCATTTGCAAACCCGAAGGGCTTGGTGTTTTGCGGTGAATTGTTTCCAAGAAAAATTCATTTGCTATCTCTTGATGTCACTACTAAATATATGCCTTTCACTAAGGTCTCCTTGACTTTTGTCCATGAAGATGGAGAGAATGCTGGATTGCAAAGAAAGAGCTTTGCGTGGATGTTGCCTAGCAACCAATAACTCATTTCCCCATAAGTTATTGCTTTAAAAGAATTCTGCATTAGGTTAAATTAATCTGGGTCTGATGCACAAGTTCCTGTGTGTGTTTGAGGGCATCTGTATACAAATAGGAAGAAAGAAACACTTCTTTTGGGGCATTTGACTTTCTAATTGGGCTGGAGTCCTGTAGGAGAAATTGTTATCCATTTGAAGAAAATATATAAATCAGGAGCTAAAGGACCATCCAAGCCCCTCCCAGAGAGTGGTTGGCCTCTCTGAAAGTGAACACTGTAGCTTGGCCATGCCCTTCTGATTTTGTACCACAATCCATGGGTGCTGTCTTTTTTTGTGTGTGCTGGTCCTAGGGTTTGAACTCAGTGCCTGGATACTGTTCCTGAGCTTGCTTGCTTAAGGCTAACACTCTATCACTTGAGCTACAGTTCCACTTCCAGCTTTTTGGTAGATTTAGGAAATGAGAGTCTCACAGACTCGGGCTGGCTTTTAACTGTGATCTGAAGATCTCAGCCTCCCAAGTAGCTAGGATTACAGGCATGAGCCACTGGCACCCAGCAGGGCATTGTCTTTTTTTTTTTTCAGTTCAGTACCTTATGTCCATTTTTATTTCCAGCTGACTGGTTGTTTAGCTTACGATGCAATTTGGTGGTGACTGCGTGGATTCTTCCATATGTGGTAAGACAGAATCCTGGATGAGTAAGTCAGGAGATTTTAGGTCACAGTTCTAGCTCTGCCATAAACTTCTGTCTGAACTTGAGCAAAATGCTTCAGTTATTAGTTAAAATAGGCTGATCTCTACTGCAGTGATAAACTCTCAGATCTCTGTGTCTTTTTTTAATGTTTTCTTGATTTTTTTTCTTTTTTCTTTTTGGGTCCGGTCGTGGGGCCTGAACTCTGGGCCTGGGCCCTGTCTCTCAGCTCTTCAGCTCAAGGCTAGCGCTCTACCACTTGAGTCACAGCGCCACTTCCGGCTTTTTTTCTTTTTGCTTATGTGGTGCTGAGGAATCGAACCCAGGGCCTCATGCATGCAAGGCAAGCACTGTACCACTGAGCCACCTTTCCAGGCCCAGATGTCTGTGTCTTTATACCACAAGGGTCAGATTCCTGCTTATGCAGAGTCAGATGGATGTTGGCCATTCCTCTAGAGCATGACATGGCCCTGGGATCCAGGTACCCTCCGTACCATGCTTCCACCATCTCAGCCTGGGACCGCCAAAGGGAACAAGAGAAATGGACAGCTCCGTTTTACCATCTCATCCAGGGAATGACCTGTCACTTTTGTTCATAATGTTTTTTTTTTTGGGTCCGGTCGTGGGGCCTGAACTCTGGGCCTGGGCACTGTCCCTTAGCTCTTCAGCTCAAGGCTAGCACTCTACCACTTGAGCCACAGCGCCACTTCTGGCTTTTTTCTTTTTGCTTATGTGGTGCTGAGGAATCGAACCCAGGGCCTCAGGCATGCAAGGCAAGCGCTCTACCACTGAGCCACCTTCCCAGCCCCTGTTCATAATGTTTTGATCAGAACTTGTCAACATGATTGCAGCCTACCTTCAGGGCAGGGGAGACTGGGGAATAAAGGAGACATTTGGAATATTCAGTGAGCTGCAGCTCAGTTCTTTGTGCCATTCTGGCATCTTTGATACCTCAGTCTAGTCAATTGCAGAATGACCCGGTTGGACCACATGATTCCCAGCGGACCTAATAAAGCGGGGAGCCACCTGGAAGGCCATGCCAGTCACTCTGCCACACCTCCAGATGAAACAGTCAAGTCCTCTAAGTGGAGTTCTATTTTCTGTTTTTCTTTGTTTACATTTTGTCAGTCGTGAGGCTTGAACTTGGGGCCTGGGTGCTGTGCCTGAGCTCTTTTGCTCAGAGTTAGCATTCTCCCACTTGGAGCCGTAATGACACCTCCCAGAGTTCTATTTTTAAAAGAAGTCGATTCACATTGTCTTCATCCACTCACTTTATTTTCCTGTAGAAGGAAACAGTTCTTTGGCTGCAAGAAAAAAATGCAAAAAATTTTAAGAAGTGTTTCTATTAGGTTAACTTTACAATTTTTTCTTCATTTGGACAAAGTTAGGACACATACATCATTTATTCTTGTAATTACTTCTTAAGCAGATGATGCAAAAAAATTGTGTCGTTTGTACAGACAACTCATTTTTCACCAGGGAAAACATTTCCTTGACCTGCTGTACACGGTAATTATAAAGCTATATCCAAGATGTTTCTTCATTTCACAGACAGGCAAGCAATTTTAAATGAAGAATAAGCACAAGGTAAAATTTGAGTTTGCATCTGATTTTCAACAATATGCCCATGGAAACTCTACTGATAAATATTTTAAATTAATCTTTGTTTTTAAAAAAATTGTGGTACTGAGGTTTGAACTTAGTGCTTTGTGCTTATAGGCATCTACCACTTGCTCATTCCCCCCTGTCCTTTCTTTTCTGTTCTAGATATTTTTCAGATAAGGATCTCATACAATTGTCCATGGTTGACCTTGGAACATGATTCCCCTGCCTCTGCTAGCATAGCTGGTATTACAGGTATGACCCACCATGCTCAGCTTGTTTGTTATGATAGGATCTTGCTAGCATTTTGCCCAGGCTGGCCTCGAACTATGTACCTCCTGCTTTCTGTCTTCTAAGTAGCTGGGATTTTGTTGTTGTTGTTGGTGGTGGTCTTGGGGCTTGAACCCTGGACCTGGGTGCTGTACCTGAGCTCTTCAGCTCAAGGTGAGTGCTCTACCACTTGAGCCACAGCACCACCTCTGGTTTTCTGGTAGTTAATTGGAGATAAGAGTCTCGTGGACTTTCTGCCCAGACTGGCTTTGATCCGTAATCCTCAAATCTCAGCCTCCTGAGTAGCTAGGATTACAGGCTTGAGCCACCGGCACTAGGCTTAAGTAGCTGGGATTATAGACATAGACTATTGTAGCTTGCTCTTCGATAAGTTAGAATTTATGGCATCTTAGTAGAGTCCTATGAATATGCATTATTTATTTATTTATTTATGCCAGTCATGGGGCCTGAATTCTGAGCCTGGGCACTGTCCCTCAGCTCTTTGGCTCAGGGCTATCACTCTACCACTTGAGTCACAGCGCCACTTCTGGCTTTTTCTGTTTATGTGGTGCTGAGGAATTGAACCCAGGGCCTCATACTTGCAAGGCAAGCACTCTACCACTGAGCCACCTTTCCAGCCCATATGCATCATTTATTGTAGCCAATCACCTTGCACTGATAGTGGATAAGCACAGAATCAGCATATCATTCAGTCTTATGTAACATCTACAGTCCTTTTTGGTCCATGGACAGATGAAAATAATTCCTAAATTCCTCTTTTGGTAGATCACTATCTAATAAATTCTAGACATATTCTTCCACCTTGGAGTCTAGGCTTTGGTTTTGTATTACCTACGTTTTTTCCTTTTGCCAGTGCTGGAGCTTGAACTCTAGCCCTAGGCACTTCTTTTGCTCAAGGCTACTACTCTACCACTTGAGCCACAGGGCCACTTTCTGGCTTTTTTACTGAGGAATCTAACCCAGGGCTTCATGCATGCTAGGCAAATACTCTACCACTAAGCCACCTTCCCAGCCCTGTTGCCTAATTTTTAAAAGCTCCTCAGTGTCCCCCGTTCTGGAGAGGCCATTTCTCCTTGTTGCTTTCTCTTGTTGATGGTTTTTCAAACAGGTTGGAAATCACTTGATTCCTCCTCTGTCTACAAGTAAGGTCTGTGTCTTCCTCTCTTGAATCTGGGCAGACTTAACAGTCCTTGTTCAGTGGCATTGGGGAAATGGTATAGTGTGACTTCCAAATGTGTATAACAAAGCTCATGGTGCTTTTGCTTTACTCATTGGTCTTAGAACCTGAAGTTTTTAATGCACAGCTTCAACTGCTCTGAGAACAGGGCTCAGCAGAGCTTGTGCTATGCGGAGGCTTTACTGTGGCCCTCATCAATGCCAGTGTATTCAAGGGTTTGAGTTATCTCATCCCAGCCATCAGGCAAAATGCAGAAGTTCCAGAAGATTCTGTCCTGCCACCATTTCTGACTTCCATCTAAAAAAAAACCACGGAGGCTGGGAAGGTGGCTCAGTGGTAGAGCGCTTGCCTTGCGCGCATGAGGCCCTGGGTTCGATTCCTCAGCACCACATAAGCAGAAAAGGCCAGAAATGGTGCTGTGGCTCAAGTGGTAGAGTGCTGGACAGCGCCTAGGCCGAGAATTCAGGCCCCACAACTGACAAAAAAAAAAAAAAAAGGCTCTAAAATAAAACCAGACAGCGTGGCTTGGACGTGAACCTTCCAACTTGCCCTGTCTCAGTGCCTGCGTTGCTAGCCAGAGCTCTCACCAAAGTGCCTGATGGCCAAGAACTTACCATCTCTGCTGCTTTAGAGTTTGGTCTATGAATTACCATGCTTTAAAAAAAATCTGTTTACCATTGGTCAGTTTAAACATATTCAGCAGCAAAACTTATTCATCCGAGTGGTATTTTCTTCTACCTGCCACATTTAAAACACAGGGTAGTTTTGATTGCTTCTTGCTTCTCCATTGCATAGAACTCTAGTATGTGGGGCAGGAAATATACTTTCTCATGCCGGCCGCCCAGGAGGTATTCAACACATTGGAAATGAGAAATAAAAAAAGAGCAGAGATTGACACCAACATTGACAAATATCATATGTTACCAAGTGATTTAAAAAAAATATTAACCAGGATGGCTACACATTTAAACAATGAGATTAAAAAGAATCTATTACAATCATTGAATACCAGGGGTTGGCAAACTGCAGCATGCACCAAATCCATCCCAGTTCTGGTTTTTCAAAATAAAGTTTTATTGGAACACACCCAGACACACTCATTTATGTAGTGTAATTGACTGCTATACACACACACACACACACACACACACACAAAACAGATTCTGTGCTACAGTTGCAAAGTTAAGAAGCTGTGGCAGAGACTAGATGGGCTGCAGAGTCTAAAGATTCCTGAGTTAGGCCACCTGAATGTTAACCTGGGCGCTTATAAGCTTTGAGAGTCAGCTTAGACAATGGTGCAAGTATTTGAATTTGAAGGAGCAGCAGACTCTCCTGTTAAATACCATCGAAGCACACACTGCTGCACTCTAATCACCCCAGTGTCCGATTCAGATCAAGGCAGGGCCTGGGAATCTGCATTGAACAAAGTCCCCGGTGATGTTGGTGCTTCTGTTTTAGGGACAGTACTTGGAGTAGTAGTAGACACATCAATGAGGAGAGGTGTCTAAGGCTGTACTGACAGCTCTGTTCTGACTTTCTGGTCCAGTGATCCTGGTAAGGATTGGTTTCCTTCGTAGAGTAAAGGGACTGACCCAAAGTAAGGCTTTCCTACAGTGTCGGGAGACTCAGTTCCCTCTATTTTCCCACCCCCATTTCTGGAGCTGGGTCCTTGAGATAGTCGTCTTCTATGCTAATCAACCCAGTCATTTAGCACAGGGTGCTTCACCAGTACTGTCTTTTCTGAGTGTGCCACGATTTAAAGGAGACTGGCAAGTGTTGGAATAGAGGACTTTTTTTTTTTTTTTTTTAGTCGTGAGGCTTGAACTCAGGGCCTGGGCACTGTCCCTGAGCTTTTCTGCTCAAGGCTAGTGCTCTATCACTTGGAACAACAGCGCACTTCTTGTTTTCTGGAGGTTAATTGGAAATAAGAGTCTCATGGACTTTTCTGCCCAGGTTTGCTTTGAACTGTGATCCTCAGCCTCCTGAGTAGTTAAGATTACAGGTGTGAGCCACTGGTGCCTGGCTCTAGAGGACTTCTTAAGGTCTTTTTGGCTTTAAAGTACTAAGGGTTGGATGTTTTGCTTGATAAACACCTCCATCTCCAATCTAGATTAGATCAGTCGTCACAGCTATTCCACAGAGCAGTTGATTCATATCCTGCAAATGGAGTGCTTACTTCCTGTCTGGTAAATTGGATTCCATTGATGCTTTCCTGCTGTGTTGCTTACCTTCTCTCAGTCTGAGATAAGTGTCCTGCTAGTCTGTTCTAAAGCATATGGATCAGATATTCACTCAGTCACCGACTACCTACTTAGTCCTTCCTTGGTATAAAGTGAGCATGCAGACTCATCTCCATCCTAATCTGTATGCTTGATGTGTGGTTTCACAACAAAGCCGTTCCCCAATGCACTCTATGCTTTTTGGCTTCAACACAGAGAAGAATCAGATAACTGTAGGAACAAGAAATCTTGTCTTCCTACTCTTAACAGTTCTCCCCAATTTATTACAGCTCACTAGATGGTTAAATTAGTGAATCAATGAAACATAGTGTGGTGTATATAGAGCAATACATAATCAAATACAACTATTCTTCACTGGTTGTAAGGCAGGTACACACTCATTCTATACGCACACATCTGTAATGTACATATAGACATTTATATGTACACTCGACACCCACTGTGTATGTGTGAACATATGCACACATATGTCTGTTACATAAACACAAATATTACACTCATTCTATGTGTATGATTATATGCACACATATACATATGTGTACTCATTCTATATGTGTGAATATATGCACCCACATTCCTTTTATATCTGCACACACATGTATACTCAAATGTGTGAATATATATATACACATGTGTTTAACACACATATTCACACACATATTTATGTCTTTATCAAAGACATAAATATGCCACATCAACTTTATGGTTCTTTCCATGGGATACAGTATGTACTGAATACTTACGAAGTCAAGTTGAGGCAGGATTTTGTATAAAGGAAACTTAGGCACAGTTATTATTTTCAGTGAACTTGGGAGATTTGCTTGGTAATTATTTTTTGGAAAATGAAATGAGGGAGCAGGTGGGTGAGAACTCTTTCCTGAGAGACCATCTTTTGTTGTAGGGTTGATGTATAGTCTTTCTGTTGTGCTTTCAAATGATATCAGAATGGCAATAATTTGTTCCATGCTGAGCATGAGTCAAGTCCAGTGAAGTGGGCATGGTGAATTCCAGAGGCAGCACAGCTAGAGCACAGTTATGAAAGCAGAAAGTCAAGGTTGGGAGGAAGCCTGCCTCCAGAATAAGCTGAATGATCAAAGGCACACAGTGTACCTTCTGCACAACGAAGCTCTGCTTTTGTCTTCTGTGTGGGTTTAAAAGGCCACTTCTCACTTCTCCCAGCACAATGTTGCTTTTATAGGGATTTGCACATGTGCTGTCTGGAACCAATTATTTTCTGCCCAATCTTAACCACATCTAATTGACATTAAATTCTTGGCTTGACAAATCTTCCCTGAATGCCTGTTACGGACAGATGTTGGTGTGGCTGCCTGGACTGTGGAAGACACAATACCACAACACCACAAGGAGACGAAGGCTGAGAACAGAGAGCAAGAGTAGCCAACTACCTGGGCTTCACGAAAACAGAGCTAAGACGAAGTGTCAGAAAGCTTTTTAATATCATCTGGTCCATTAGAGGAACACCTAATAGAATCAGTAAAATTTCAGATTAAAGACAAAGCCTGTCAGATAGGATGGATACCAGGAATTAGAGTTAATCTTTTTACTGTGAAAGGAACGTGGCATTCAGAGCCTTCTCAAGAGAGCATGTATCTAGATAGGTCTGAAGCAGACTTGTAAGTAGATGTAGAGACTTAAGTTGTTCTGCATGGTAGAAGGAGGAGGAATGGGGGTTGGACAGAGTAACGGAAGAGAAGAATTGAGAAGTCACTTAGAAAACCCAGGGTAGGGATGTTAAGTGATCTGAAGTGAAGAGTGGAGAGGAATTCCTTGGTAGTTGAGTAATCTAACAATGTAAGAAATGGCTGTCCAATTTCTGTTTGAAATTTCAGGACCAAGATGAAATTCGGTTCTTTCTCAGACTCATTAACGTATCACATGCACATAGAAGCATTGTGGGATGCTAACTATGCTGGAAGTCAGAGAAGAGCTGCCCACCATGGTGGATTCTTTGTGGTGCCAAAGGCAGAACATGAGAAAGAAGTTCAGGATTTTCAAAGTGAATCTCATTCTCCAGTCGAAGGCCTGTAGATAGATGCAACAATGTGAGTTGCTTAAACCTTGGTAGGAAATTTAAACTTCAGTTAGGAATGAAGCCTCACAGCATTTGATTCAGGAGTTGTGGGATTACAAATATCAAATCTGCCACCCAGGTCCACCTTATCTATGTGGATACCCTGGATACTAATAATTACTCAGTGAACCTGAATACCTATGCTTATAGCAGAAATATTAGCAATGGCCAGAATATGGAATCAACTTAGGTGCCCATCAGCTGATAAGTGACTAAGGAAAATATAACACATATATACGACAACACAAAGGAGTATTACTCAGCCAGAAAGGAAAATGAAATTATGTAATTTGCAGGGAAATGGATGGAACTCAAGATCAACATGTTAAAGCTAGGCTTAGAAAGACAAATACTAGGGCTGGGAAGGTGGCTCAGTGGTAGAGCGCTTGCCTTGCATGCCTGAGGCCCTGGGTTCAATTCCTCAGCACTACATAAGCAAAAAAGAAAAAAAGCCGGAAGTGGCGCTGTGGCTCAAGTGGTAGAGCGCTAGCCTTGAGCTGAAGAGCTGAGGGACAGCGCCCAGGCCCAGAGTTCAGGCCCCACGACCGGACACCCCCCCCCCCAAAAAAAAAGAAAGACAAATACTACATTTGAGGAATCTAGTCCTTAAAAATGAATGATAGGAATGTGAAATAGGTTTTATGTGGGTTGGTTACCAGGTAGGAGGTGGAAGGACAGAAAGAAAGGGTGAAAGAGGCTGAATGTGGTTAAGTGGAACAATAAAACCTGTTGAAATTATTTTAACAATTGGGAAGAGGAAGAATGAGAAAGGTGGTGAATTTAACAGGGACACATTTTATGTACATACAACATCATCATGGAACCCCTTCGTACAACTAATATAGACTAATAAAAATGTATAAAAATAATAAAAATCCTCAAAACAAAAAATAATAATTACCTGGTGACATCATTTAGGATAAATTCAAAATCTTAAATAAATTTTCTGAGATACTGAAATTAACCGGAAATATATTTGGTATTTTCTTTGCTTTATTTTTATCAGTCGTGGGGCCTGAACTCTGGGCCTGGGTGCTGTCCCTCAGCTCTTCAGCTCAAGGCTAGTGCTCTACCATTTGAGCCATAGTGCCACTTCCAGCCTTTTCAGCTTATGTGATACTGAGGAATTGAACCCAAGACCTCATGCATGCAAGGCAAGCAGTCTACCACTGAGCCACCTTCCCAGCCCTCTTTGCTTTAGTTTGTTCATATGGATTTTGGAAAGGCTGCGCATAAATAAGTGAATGAAAAAACAAATCAGAACATTTACAAATTAGTTCTTTTGAGACATTTAATTTGGCAGTGTTGGTTAATTGTATAGGTTTTGATGTGAATTCCTCTCATCCTTGGCTATAGACTATGATTTTTGTCACACATGATTTAATGCATAGATTCTTTAATATCTTCCACATTGGAAATTGCCATGTTTGGCAGTGTACTACTTAAATATAAATTAGAAATTTGTTTCTATCAACTTGATCAAACGTTGGAAGAAGTCCCATAGTTTGTGTTCTGAAAAATAACATGAAACATTTTTTTCCTAGAAGTGTAATAAGAATCTTTCAACAGACTATTCGTTGAGAGTCTACTTATGAAACAAATTGTTCCAGGGGCCAAGGGAGGAACAGGTTTTCTTCATGAAGCCCTAGCTGAGAAACATGCTCATAAATGATCATAAGCAATCAGTAACACAAGGTAGTGAGCACTGCGAATCAAAACTGTGTCCACATTAAGTACCCATGGATCTCAGGAGATGGGAAAAATGTTGCCTGGGGTGGTCAGAGAGACAGAGAACTCTCTGGAAGTTCTGAAATGTGAAGTACATTTGAAAATACTTTTCTATTTTAGAAGTTTTATAGAATTGGTGTCAAGTAGCTCTTTATAAAGTGCAAATTTTAATGTTTTTAGCATATGTACGCATCCATTCAAATCAAGGGCTAGGCATGGTAGTATATGTATATAATCCCAGCAACTCAGGAAGTAGAGGTAGGAGGCATATAACCTGAAGTTGGCCTAGGAAAAAGTATGTATCCATTTCTTCTAGATTTTCCAGTTTATTTAAGCATAGGTTGTCATCCCATTGTGATCGTCTGGGTTTTGCAACAAGTATATTTTCTTCTTACTATGTTAAGTACTTTTTTTTTTTTTTTGACAGTCCTGGGGCTTAAACTCAGGACCTGGGTACTGTCCCTGAGCTCCTTTTGCTCAAGGCTAACATTCTACCACTTGAGCCACAGCACCATTTCCATCTTTTTCTGTGTATGTGGTGCTGAGGAATTGAACCCAGGGCTTCATGCATACTAGGCAATCACTCTACCACTAAGCCCCCTTCCCAGCCCTGTTAAATATATATTTTTTTTGGGTCCAGTCGTGGGTCCTGAACTCTAGGCCTGGGTGCTGTCCCTCAGCTCTTCAGGTCAAGGCTAGCGCTCTACCACTTGAGCCACAGCGCCACTTCCGGCTTTTTTCTTTTTGCTTATGTGGTGCTGAGGAATCAAATCCAGGGCCTCATGCATGCAAGGCAAGCGCTCTACCACTGAGCCACCTTCCCAGCCCCCTAACGGACTTTCCTACCTGAGCTGGCTTTGAACCACGATCCTCAGATCTCAGCCTCCTGAGTAGCTAAGATTATAAGCATTAATCACCAACACCCGGCTTTCTACCATCTCTTTTTTTTTAAATTAATTAATTAATTAATTTATTTTTTGGGTCTGGTTGTGGGGGCTGAACTCTGGGCCTGGGCACTGTACCTCAGCTCTTCAGCTCAAGGCTAGCGCTCTACCACTTGAGCCACAGTGCCACTTCTGGCTTTTTTCTTATGTGGTGCTGAGGAATTGAACCGAGGGCCTCGAGCATGCAAGGCAAGTGCTCTACCACTGAGCCACCTTCCCAGCCCCATCCACCATCTCTTTTAAAACATATTTTTATTGCCTTTAAGTAATTGTACAAAGGACTTGCCATTCAACAAAGCAGTTTATGAACACAGTGCATCTTGATCAGTGTCACCCCTTTCAACATTCTTACCCCTTCCCTCACTTTTCCTAGTTTTGTAGGATATATACTGAATTCTTGGCTGCATTCTCCTCCCTTCCCCCATCTCTTCATTTTTCCACTCTCCCTCACAATCTGTCTTCTATTGCACAACGTAGTTGGTTGGAGGAGCAGTTGTGCCATTAAAAAGGTCAAATGGACTACAAGCGTTTGCTTCCTTCTGCTACTTGATGGTAAAGTGCTCGCTGTTGGCCATTCATCTACCTTTGACTCTCTTCCCAGTCTTCCTGTGTTGTCAATTTTGAACAGGTCTCTGGATGGTTGCTTTTGGTTGTAGATATTTGGTGGAGGTGAATTTTTCTTGGCTCAGTAGTCTTCAGAAGGCCTGTGTTAGGGAGGAGCTAGGGCTCTGGTCCAGGGTTGCTGGAATCTTCCCAGTGACCTGCGGGTCTCAGTGTCAGTCTCTTCAGCCCACACTTCTTCCCAGCTCATGTGAGATAACCCTTGCGGAGTTTTCACACAGTCCAATTTCTGTTGTTCCCCTGTTGCTATAGTGATAAGTTGCAAATATGCTTCTTGAAGTGATTTCTCATGGACCAACATTCTGAATTCAAGGAAGCTCTTGCTGCCAGCGTGTGCACTCTGCCCCGACTGCTGCAAATAAACAATGTCTGTTTTGCTCACCAGGGTATTTCTCACCAAGAAATATGCTTTGCTGCTTCTCTCAAGACCCAAAGCCATAACATGTCTGCACTTTCTACCACACATGTTCCTATTGGTTTTCTACCTTTGGCAGACTTTTCATCCACGTGGTGCGGGGTTTTTTCTTGCCTGCCTTCGTTAAATATGGAGCTTGCATTAAAAAAATTCTTAGCCTCTTTCTGGCTTTCAGATGATTCCTAAGGAAGTAAGGAAGGTATTCTAAGTCTAAACTATCATCTTGAACTGGAAAGACAGGTATTGCAGTGTATTCACAGTAGTTTTGATGACAAACAGGTTTAAGCTGCATAATGGACAATAGAGTATAATCTTAGCAAAGAGAAGATATCAAAATAAGTTATTCAAAGATAAAAAAACCTTCCAGGTAAGGTTGATGCTTTAGGTACATATATACCTTGGGAAGGTTTTCTGATGCAAACCTTGTGACTTTAAAAATGTATTATATGAAAGGAAGATAATACGTGTGAGAAACCCTTCATGATGCTGAAGCAAATTGCAGTCCAGTAAATGTGAATGGGTCCTGGGTTGTCTCCTTTAATCAGCCTCTATAGACCATTAAAGTCTTGGACCATGAATATTAATTTGTATCATGAATGCTAGCTGATTAAGTGAGAATTTTGTGGTAACTTTTATAAAAGATAAGGCATTAGATATTCATAAAAAATTACCCCTTTGATTAAACTACTACTATTATAGAGAAAATAAGATTGGGCTTGAGTAATTTTGAATGTTGAAATGTAACTCTGTGCAAACATTAGCAGTTTCTTTAATTAAAGCTCTCTTATTAAAGTATCACTTTTTGTCCTGAAAATTGGAAAAAAATTGAGAAATTTTTATTTTAAATTTTCTTGATTTTTTTTAACATAGAATTGTGAGGTGCATATTAATGCTTTTTTTTTTTTTTTGCCAGTCATGGGGCTTGAACTCTGGGCCTGGGCGCTGTCCCTCAGCTCTTCAGCTCAAGGCTAGCACTTTACCACTGGAGCCACAGCGCCACTTCCAGCCTTTTCTGCTTATGTGGTACTGAGGAATCGAACCCAGGGCCTCATGCGTACTAGGCAAGCCCTCTACCACTGAGCCACCTTCCCAGCCCTAATGCTGTTTTATTAATTTTTCCATCCTGAAAAATGAGAAAAATAATAAAGGAATTTTTATTTTATTATTTTTTTGTTGGTTGTGGGGTTGAACTGAGGGCTGAGGTGCTTTCCCTGAGATTTTTTTGCCTCAGCTCCACTTCCAGCTTCTGGAAGATAAGAGTCTCACAGACTTTCCTGCCTGGGGTGGCTTTGAACCACGATCTCAGCTTCCTGAGTAGCTAGGATTATAGGCGTGAGGCACTGGCACTTGGCTCAGAATTTTTATTTTAAAATTTCCAGATTTTTACATAGAATTAAGAGTTGCATTTTTTTCATTTTCTCCATTTTTCAACCTTCAAATGAGGAAAGTCCTTTTACTTCAAATAAAGGGTATCACATTTAATTTTATCAAAATATTTCTCTGCAGTTCACACCCATGTTCATTTCACTTGATGTGCTTTTGTGAGCATAAATGTAAAACAACCAACCCCAAACAAGCAACAGCTATCATCTCCATGTTTTAAGTGTGGTGGTTTTAAAACAGGTCCAAAAAATTACTTGGGTCTACTCTTATTTGAGGGGTAGAGCCTAACCCCTCTCTTCTTGATGCCAACTGGACTTAACAGCTTGCTCTTAATGAATGGATAATGGGTGATGTGATGGTGGAGATTTCAAGAGCAGGTTAGAAGTCATCGTGGCTTTTTCCTTGGTCTGATTTTTGGGTAGTTTGCTCTGATGGGAGGCTAACTTCATGCTGTGAACAATCCCAACTGATTCTGTGAAGTGCTTGTTTGGTAAGATAGTGAGATCTCCTGATACTAGCAAATAACCAAGGCCTCTTCCAACAGCAGTGGGAGTGAACCATCTTGGACACAGCTGCTTCAGGCCTGTAGAGTCTGTGGAGGACAACAGCCCAGCCGCTGTCTTGTCTGCAGCCCCAAGAACAGTCTTCAGCCAAAACCATCCAGGCAAGTCAACTCTGAATTCCTGGCCCACAGAAACTATAATTAATGTTTGTTTTAAATGGGTAGGTTTGGGGATCATTTGTTATATAGCAGTAGACAGCTAAAACAATGTGATTGATTTTATTTTCTCTATAAGGATGCACTAACACAGACTGTGCACTGATAGTTCATCTATTGTAAAGCAACCAGCTTAACACTCATTATTGCCTGCTTACATCTTAATTATCAATCCCCTTACCCCCACATCTTGATATGCCTACAATTCTTTAACAGTTGGATCAATAATAACAATCAATATTAAGGAAAATTCTGAAAGTTTCAGAATGTTCTGGACTCAAGGGAAGAAAAAGACTAAATATTTTTGACAATGAAATGGGTCCCATGACCATTTAAAGAATGTGAACTCCTGACATATTTGTTGACCAGAAAAGGAGTGACTGAAATGGAAACTTCTGTGTTCCTTGTTTTTTTTTTTAATTTTAAATACTAATAAATAGAAAACAAC
This sequence comes from Dipodomys ordii, assembly GCF_000151885.1. Lineage (NCBI taxonomy): Eukaryota > Metazoa > Chordata > Mammalia > Rodentia > Heteromyidae > Dipodomys > Dipodomys ordii. The sequence goes on from NW_012267281.1 coordinate 7,210,934, forward strand.
ACTAGCAATGAGTCCTGCTAACATCTCATGTTCTACTCTACATTGTCCATAAAAGGAAGCTAATGATCAGAAACCTGCTGTAACTTGATAGACAAGGGCAGTCCTAGGGCTGAGACAATGGAGCGGGCAGATGAGAAATAAATGGAAATGTCTGGGCAGAGTTGATTAGTAATTGCTTTCCAGGGCGCTAGAGGAAAAAGCTGGTAAGTATACCTGGTGTCTGTGCCATCTGAAACTCAAACCTATTTGCTTCCAGGAGGACATGGGTCATAGGATGACAAATGTTGGAGTCACCAAACAAGTCCTTCCTCTTCATCCCCATCTCAAGACCAACTGATTACTTTTGAATTAACTTATTAGAGGTAAGAAAAGTTCCTCTTCCTCCAAACCTCTCTCCTCTTGGAACTCTGCCATTGTGGGTGTGACCTCAACAGTCATGAGAAGAGAGATGTGTTCCCAAAAGATCTACACAGAAGAGGGTAAAGGAAAACTGGTTTGTTTTGATAGAAGATCAAAATGTTTCTTTTAAGAAGTTTATTTCTTTCTGGCTCACTTCATCAAGCTGTTTGTTACAGGGTTGAACTTTGTGTATGAAGTTAGTTTATGGAACACTCTGTCCTTACGGGAGGCAGATCATGACAGAGCTTTATTTTTCTCTCATTCTACTGTCTTCAGTGGTGAGCTGTTCAATGTCTCTCTCCTTTCTTTTAGCCGCAGTTTGAGTGGATCCCACTGTTTTGGAAGTTTTAGTTTTACCTATTTAAAATGCTCATACTGTCCTTTCATTAATCTAACACCTAAGTTCAGTTTGGACAAACACCTGAAAGCCTGGGATGGAGTCAAGGAAGGGAAGGCATATTAGGCTCCTTGGTTCTTGGCTGTGGTCTGAGTGGTTATGTTTCCCTGCTCTCCGCATTCATGTGCTGAACTCCTAACCCCTAATCTGATTCAGAGATGAGGTCTTAAAAAAGAGTCGGGAGAGAGACACCATCTTTTCTATCACCTAAGGTACTGGAAGAATTTGCCATCTATGTAACAGAATGTGAGCCCTACCCAGTCACCACATCTGCCAGTGCCTTTGCCTTTGGATTCTTTAGCCTGTAGCACTGGGAGAAAGTGTTCAGTTTTGTAAGAACCTCCCAGTGTACGTCAGTCCAAAGGACTACTCCCTTCTCTCTTCTGTCCTTTCTCTTCACTCTCTTGCTGGCCTTTCTGGCACCTCTAGGATTAATTACAGAAGGGACAGGGATGGTGGGAAGAGCAGAATTTTCCTGAGAGCTGAGTTGGGCCTGGGCACCACAGAGGAACATGTCACATATCCCTCATGGGTGGAGAACGAGGACATTTACAGAGAGTTTCTGTAGAGTGGACCTCATGGAAGGCAGGTGGCTTTAAGTCATTTTGAAGAGACTTGACTCAAGAGATCTGTCACCTAATGGATAATATAATAATATAATATTAATATAATATCCTAATGGGTCAGGTAATCCCAAGGAGGGAGAATCTTATGGAAATAGTACCAGGTCAACAGGAAGTTCCCAGTATGTACACCCAGCCAAACTCAGTCTGTAAGCACAAGAGCCAACATCTGGGCAACTGGTACCCCAGTCACCGACACATGATATTGGCATGAATCAGATGAGGTCATGTCTGCTCCTGCTCTGTCCTCTCTTTTTACCACATTTTGAGGCAGGCAGTAAGTGGGAGGAGTCAAAGGCAGATAAACACTACATAGAGACTTTCACCTCTTGCCCTTCACAGGGTTCTTCAGAATGTGTTACATACACAAGAAGGCTTGATGGGAGGGGACGTGCCAAGTGTTAGATCCCCCAGGGAAAAATGGCTCCTTTCCCCATTGTTCTTGCTGGGTGCACACATGGCCCCCTCACTAGAGGCCCCTGTCCAACATTGGTAACCCAGGTAACTGGTGTACCTGATGGCAATGGGCAGTCCCCCAGACTCTGAGGTCTTTGCTGCGACCACACCTCCTCCCTGCCCTCTCCCTATCTATCAGTCTTCATCATTAGTTCCGCCCTTTGTTTTGCCCCTGGCCTCCTTGCCCTCCCCATTTCCCTTCCCCTGCATTGCTTGCACCCCCAGCACACCTCCATCTTATTCAGGTCAGCAATATGCTCTCCCCCCAATAAACTCTTTTTCTGCCTGAACCGTGTGCCAGTCTCCTTTACACCAAGCAAGAGTGAAGATTTAGGTAAGAATAGATTGGACTCTGAAGTCAGTAGTGAGGATGTTTATTAATACCTGGCAGTGATTTGCAAAATATCTGTTTTATTTTTAGCTGGCATAAGAGAAGATAATACCTGAAAGTCAGGGGAAGGAGGAAAATAAAGTTATTCTGGGGTGATTGCTGCTTTCTTCTGAGTCTAGCTTTTGCTTTATATACAAACACTTAGCTTCTGACCCCTCGTAAGTGCTCAATAAATATGATGTGGAAATACGGTTATCTTCCATATTATAACAACCACATCAAATTCTTCTATGTTCAGACCCTGTGGTAAGTGACACACAGGACGAGAGGCTCACAGAGGTTGTATATGCATGGCTGATAGAATTCCTTTAGTAGTGGCAGGTAAGCACCTGGGAAGTCCTATTTTCTGTTTCATAAAAGATACGCAATTAAGATGTAATGTGCTTTTAGTACTAATTTCCTCTTGGCTAAGCTGAAAGGATGAGGGAAAATGAGGAAGTTCAGGTCTATTACTAAATCAAACGTTAGAATTGTGGGGGAAGGGAGCAGAGGCAGGGCCCACAGAATAGGATGCTCCATTTTGAAGCTTCATGAGATAGTTGCAATGTCCATACAAAGGACATGTTATGGTTTAGAAGTGAGGCGATGAGCTGGGCCCCAGTGGCTCACACCTATAGTCCTAGATACTCAGAAGGCTGAGATCAGAGGATCATAGTTTGAAGCCAGCCCAGGCAGACAAGTCCATGAGACTCTTATCTCCAATTAACCACCAAAAAACTGAAAGGGGTGCTGTGCCTTAAAGTGGTAGAACACTAGCCTTGAGTGAAAAGGCTCAGGAACAGTGCCCAGGCCCTGAGTTTAAGCCATGTGACCGACCCCCCCCCAAAAAAAGTGTTTACCCTATGATATGCTAAACATTACTATATCATGTGAGGGTGTGATTGTTTTCATTATTCATAAATTCTCATTCTGGTTCATCTCTCATGCCCTTTACCTATCTTTCTTCAGTGCAAGCTTTGTGTTTCATATAAGCACAGTACTAGCTCCGCTTGGAATCTGATGCTTTGTTTGTCGTGAGTCCCCTCTTGTCATTAGTAATTGCAGACATTCCTGCCTTATGGAATTTCCCAAGGGACCACTATCCGAGACTCCAGCCCATGACTCACTCTTCTTTATCTGCTCACAAGCAGAACTGACTCCCTCCATAGCCTTGAAGATGAAGAAATGCCGGCAGTGGTCTTTATGTCTCTCCTCTAAGTGCTGTTAATATTGGAAGATATGAACCTTCTTCTGGAAGACAGTCTGAGGACTCTTTAGATGGAGTGGGGATTTTGTATCTATAGCCTGTACTCTATCTGTACATGAACAACAAGATGTATTTGTTAACCTGAACAAAGAAGTTTGTATCCTTAGCAAGGCGATCACCCTGATTATAAGATGAACCTGTAATCAATGTCAATCTCAGATTGCATCCTGAGTATGTCATGTAGCTTGGAGAATCTCAGTATTTTGTCCTAGGGGCTTCCTGTTTTCAACATGGAGCCTTGGACCATTCTCCTGGTCAGTCTGAGGCCATGGAGAGACTGGTGGGCTGGCTGTGGATTGTCAGCCAGCCAGTGTCCAACAGTACAACTTGGACAAGTCTCTTTGTATTTTTGAGCTTCATTAAAGCTGGGTAGGGGAGCAGAGAAAGGATTTGGTGGATCTTCTTTTCAGATGACTCTACTCCACATCTCACTTCAAATCGGTCTTGTTTTATATCACCGATGTGGAAGACACTAGAAAGACGTGGTTTGAAGTCTGTAGTTTGCTTCCAGACTTCTTCATCCCCTGGAAGAGGTCATCTCCATGCTTCCCGCTCCCTGTTCCCGTATATGGAGTCAGAGCCCGGAGCAGTCTGCTTCTCTCCTCACCCCTCACGGTCCTTCCTGCTAAATTTAGTAATCCTTTCTTCTTTCCTGAAAAGGAGCTATAAAAACCACTCTTATCCTCAGACCCAAATTATGCTTCGGATCAGAAAGTGTTCAGAACGTGGAAATGCAGTGTTTTTTTCAAGGATTTAAATGCAAAGCAGAGTCACCCCACAGCTCCTTCATCGCATTTTAATTCTATTTCATGTAGTGTTAATTTAAAACCACGACCCGTGGAGCACAGCAGAGGACAAGACAGTGAAGCCAGAAGGTACAGGCTTGGGAAGACAGATAACGTGTCTTGGCCTTGTCCCTCGATAACCAACACACCTTCCTCCTGTCCATGGCCCAGCTTTCCTAGCACTTGATTTAATAACTGTAGGGGATTCTCCAGGCTTCATTTATTGTCTTTTCCCATGGCAGCTCTCATGATATTACCAGCTTTGTTGTTGTTGTTGTTGTTTTTGGAGCTTGAACTCTGGGCCTGGGCACTGTCCCTGAGCTCTTTAGGGACAGCTCTAACACTTGAGCCACAGCGCCACTTCTGGTTTGCTGGTGTTATTTGGAGATAAGAGTCTCATGGACTTTCCTGCCCAAGCTGGCTTTGAACTGCGATCCTCAGATCTCAGCCTCCTGACTAGCTAGGATTACAGGCGTGAGCCACTGGCACCTGGTCTACTAGCTCCTTTACAATGGACTTGGTACTGTCTGTCTGCTCTGCAGAGTCAGTCAGTGCACCCTGGGTTGAGGATGCAGGAGGAGATTAAGTGATAACCAGCCACATCCGACCACACACTCAGCCACACACTCTTCACGTGGCTCCCTGGAGGTGGCTGTTTGTTACTTGCTTTTGCTTCCAGTCCTACAGAGGCTCCAAGAACACTGGGGCTTCTAGTACTTCTCAGGCACAACTGAGAAGTTTCTGACATGCACATGAGAACCTGTGAGACACAGGTTTGGTTGTGTGGCTGAGTCTTAACAGTGCTCCCTGCTGCACCTTAGAGGAGGGATGGAGAAGACTTGATGCAGACAAATGCTTTCTCTTAAGAATCCAGAGCAAAGGTTGTGTATCAGCCAGGGGTTATGGTTCAGCTCACCACAGGACGCTCAGAGGTCCTTCGGGGCAACATCATAGCAAGTGGCGCATGAGACCAGCCAGGCCTTTCATTTCATCTCCCAGAATGGTGGGAGGAGACCCTGAGATGAAGGCATGGCTGGCTCAACAGAAGTGACACCCTTCCAGCCCGAATGGTGGGAGGAGCCACCAGCAATGCCACGCTCTTGAGCTTGGTGTAACGGTCACCGTTTCATTAGGGCAAGACGGTTGAGAAGTCGGGAGCAGGAAACTGCATTTCTGGAAGGCGTTAAGTTGGGTGGCGGGAGTGACTGTCCCTGAGCCTTTTGGTAATTCTTTTTTGTTTTTTTGGGTCCAGTCGTGGGGCCTGTACTCTGGGCCTGGGCGCTGTCCCTCAGCTCTTCAGCTCAAGGCTAGCGCTCTACCATTGGAGCCACAGCGCCACTTCCGGCTTTTTTTCTTTTTGTATATATGGTGCTGAGGAATTGAACCCAGGACCTGATGCATGCAAGGCAAGCCCTCTACCACTGAGCCACCTTCCCAGCCCCTCTCTCAGCCTTTTGGGATAGACTTCTCCCAGACATTTGGGGACGTTGAAGACTGAGTTAGAACAACATGAAATGCTTAAGGTGACAAAGCATGCTGTGACAAGAGCTCAAGAGACCAGAAGCCTCACCAGCCTCTGTCACTAGGACACCACATCTCTCATCCCCTTCCCCCTGTTCACAGGACCTCTGATCTTCACTCATAAAATGTCGCCGGTGAGATTCTGATTTGGAGGTGGGGGTGGTTACTTTAGGCTGTCTGCTGAGATTGAGTTCCACCTGTGTGAGGAGACAGAGAGAAACACGAGCTGGGTTGTGCTCACTTGGCTCAAGCCTGGAAAGAACATTTTATATTTGACAACGTTGAACCAGGGAGTTCACCTGCCGCTACACAAGCAAAGTGACCTTTTTGCATTATGGTAAATTGGGAAACTTGGCAAGGACAAACCTGCATTCCAGGGTGAAGGGCAGATAAAGCCAGTAAGGAGCTATCCTCGTGATGAATGCTGGCTCTCTCTGTGTATTCTTCAGGAGCTAGCATCCACTGTGGGGTACAGGGGGTGATGCTGACACTACCGCGCCAATCTAAACAGAGCCTGCTTAGCCCTAAGGATTTCCAGGGGAAGAATTTGAGCACAATGCACAAACCAGATGGACAGTTTTAAATACTACTCACCAGAATGGAGACTTATTTGCAGTTACTGACAAAGAGAGTGAAAAGCTTGAGTGAGAAAGATAATGCTGTTGGGCTTCAGGTATGGTCAGAACAGACAGGATTTCTAATAAGCCTTGGTACATCCCGTCATTTAGACTTGAGCAAATAGTAGAAGCATATACCCACAGAGAGCCCATCAGAGAAAAACAGTCCTGTTTCCCCACAAATAAGATAAACTACATAATCTGTATTTACAACTGGCATTATGTGTGATAAACCCTGCTAGGCATTATGAAAAACAGAAAAAGAAAAGAAATTGCAGAATAATTTCCCTACTGAATGACTTTCCTTAGCAAGTTATTCACATTCTCAGTCTCTCAGTTTTTTCATCTGAAAATGAGGATATTAATTCTACTGACCTTACAGGGTTGTTACATAAAGGATTTAACGGAAAACTTGGCACTGTACCAGAAGTATTCATTATTATTATTCTGATTATATATACAAAGTGGTGTTAAGCTTCTTGGGATGTGTATGAAATTTTATGATTTATAAAACACTTAGACATAATGACTCAGATGTTATTGGATTCTCACAACAACTCTGCAAAGAAGCAATCATTAATTTCATTTTGCGTGCAGGAACGGAGACTTCCTTGATGTTACACACCTAAAAGAAGGACTTCAGATTGTCTAATTTTATGATATAGCAAAAATACACGAGACAGTGATTTATGAAAAATAGAGATGTACTTAATTCACAGCTCTGGAGAAGGGAATCCAAGGTCAAAGTTGGAGAAGGAATATCTAGTTCCTCTGTTAGGACCTCATGCTGTTTTGTAACTTGACAGAAAATCAGAAGGGCGTGTGTGTGTGTGTGTGTGTGTGTGTGTGTGTGTGTGTGTGTGTGTGTGTGTAAGAAATGAATAATGAGTAGTCTTGTTTCACAGCCATCTCTCTGTGGTAAAGAATCCACTCCTGGTCTGGGAAGGTGGCTCAGTAGTAGAGTGCTTGCCTTGCATGCATGAGGCCCTGGGTTCGATTCCTCAGCACCACATAAGCAGAAAAAGCCAGGAGTGGCGCTGTGGCTCAAGTGGTAGAGCACTAGCCTTGAGCTGAAGAGCTGAGGGACAGTGCCCAGTCCCAGAGTTCAGGTGCTACCCCCTCCAGCCTCCCCCCCAAAAAAAAAAGAAAAAAAGAATCCACTCCTATGAGAATGAGAACTCTTTCTCTCCTGGGAGAATTAACCCAATTTCCCAAGGGTGGCTGTAACCCCTTCACAATGGCTGAGACCTCCTGATCCAACCACTACCTCTCACATTGCTACAGTGGGAATCACATTTCAACAAGACTTTTACAGTTAATTATTTAAATGGTAGCATGGTTGACTTTTAACTGAATTCATTTTTCTTTTCACTTTTTTCAGGTACATTTCATAAAGACAAAGGAAAATGGAGCTCATGTTCTTAAGGGCTATGGTATCTGGAAGAACCAACAGTCAGACAAATGGAAATGACTCGTACTAAGTAAGTGACTAATTTTAGTCAGGATGCCGGTGACCCAGTCACTGCTATGGAAGTATAGGAGTAGCTGTGTAGGGGTGGAGCTGGGCTGCTTCTTGGGTACCTGACACATTACTGTTCTTCATGTAGGACACATCCAACCATGGAACAGAGGTGTTGTGCTGCCTGTAGTCCTAGACTTTCCCTTCTCTAGTTGCTTCCCTTTGTCCACTGACCTCTAGCATCCCGGTGTCTTGCAGATCTCTCGTCCCTGTTGTGTTCGATCACAGCATGAAGGGTCCATTAAAGCCCAATAGATGATGTTGAGTGTGACTGAGTTTCACCGCTCCATTTTCTTCCCAGTTTCCCTTACCCTAATTCTATGTCTGATAGGTGCATCTTTGAGGAACAAAGGTGGTAGCCATGTACACATGAATACTTTGGAGTAGTGAAGAATTTTAGGAGAGGGAAGGTGTATTGGAACTATTTAAAAATGTAGTAAATGTCCGATGGTTCTGAAATCAATAGAATCGTAAGTGAATCAGCTCCAGCAGGTCAAGGACTATGTGTTTCTTGTTCACAGATGTATCAATATGACTACCCAACACCTAATGCGTAGCTGGTACTCAGCTGTGAATGAACTGGCACTGTGAGCGAACTACTTCCTGGTTGAATCAATGAAGACTCTTCCTGTGGATTTACATGAAATTAATTCTGCGGAACTGAGCATTTTGACTGGCTGTCCACAGAAGTGTCATGAAATATATGACTTATTATAGCTTCAAGATGATAAAAACCCTTTCATTCTGAGTCTTTAAAAAAAAATCTGGTAAGCAAGAATAAGGATGATAAAGTTCGTGAAACCTCTCACCCACGTGCCACGGAAAAATCTATTCTTCACCAGGGTCCTCTTGCCCTAAGGACAGCAAAGGGAAGGAGCAGGAAAAAGAAGTGGTTTGATCCCTGCAGTTTTTCCCAGCAAGAGAAGATTGTCTCCCCTTGCAGAGAGGGAGGAAGTTTCCCTGGATCAGTAGAGATTAGAAAGATTGTTGGGCGTGGCACACCTCCTGGGAAGGGGCTGGGGGCACACTGCCTGTCTCCACCAAGTCCATCTCTAGAATCAGTACTGTGGCCTTGAAGGGCTGTAGAACATCACTCTTCTCCAGGCCGCACTCAGGCCCACAACCCCCTTCCCTCACTCAGAGTGACTACTCCGTTTCTTAGTCCCTGCTGTTGCCAGGAACGATTACATGGACTAAGCCAGGAAAGTAGGCCGGGTGACTGCAGGCCTACTGCTTGGAGCTGGAGCCTGCTGTTGGACCTATAGACTGACTCGGGGAAGAAAACAAAGGAGAAAATGGCGGAGGGTGGCTCTGGGGATATGGACGATGCTGGGGACTGTTCTGGGGCCAGGTATAATGACTGGTCAGATGATGATAATGATGATGATGACAGCAATGAGAGCAGGACCATAGTGTGGTACCCTCCTTGGGCCCGGATTGGGACTGAGGCTGGGACCAGAGCTAGAGCCAGAGCAAGGGCGAGGGCTAACAGGGCTCGTCAAGCTGTCCAGAAACGGGCTTCCCCTAATTCTAATGATACTGTTCTGTCCCCTCAAGAGCTACAGAAAGTACTTTGTTTGGTTGAGATGTCTGAAAAGCCTTACATTCTTGAAGCAGCTCTCATTGCTCTGGGTAACAATGCTGCTTATGCATTTAACAGAGATATTATTCGTGATCTGGGTGGTCTCCCAGTTGTTGCAAAGATTCTCAACACCCGGGATCCCATTGTTAAGGAAAAGGCTTTAATCGTCCTAAATAACTTGAGTGTGAATACCGAAAATCAGCGCAGGCTTCAGATATATATGAGTCAGGTGTGTGATGATACAGTCACGTCTCGCTTGAACTCCTCTGTGCAGTTGGCTGGACTCAGATTGCTCACAAATATGACTGTGACTAATGAGTATCAGCACATACTTGCTAATTCCATTTCAGACTTTTTTCGCTTATTTTCAGCAGGAAATGAAGAAACTAAACTTCAGGTTTTGAAACTTCTTCTGAATTTGGCTGAAAATCCAGCCATGCCTAGAGAACTGCTTAGGGCCCAAGTACCAGCTTCACTGGGTTCCCTTTTTGATAAGAAAGAGAACCAAGAGGTTATTCTTAAACTTCTGATCATTTTTGAGCACATAAATAACAACTTTAAATGGGAAGAAAATGAACCTACTCAGAACCAGTTTGGTGAAGGTTCACTCTTTTTCTTTTTGAAAGAATTTCAAGTGTGTGCAGATAAAGTTCTGGGAATTGAAAGTCACCATGATTTTTTGGTGAAAGCAGAAGTTGAAAAATTCATGGCCAAACTGGCCGAGCACATGTTCCCAAAGAATCAGGAATAATTTGTTGACTTTGTTGTTGAGAAGTAACACACAGTGTAAACTATTCCTTTTCTCTACCTTGTTTATATGGAAAAGGAATTCTTTCAGCTGCCAATTTTGACTAGTGAATACCATATTGTATCATCATTGCTGATATTTAACCAAGTTGGTCTTCAGGTTTAAGCTGGGTGAATGAGTATCACTACTTGTTCTGAAAACATGTTTGTTGCTTTTGATCTCGTTACTATCTGCATAAGTGACAGTGACCCAACTCATCATAAGCTTTTTTCTGTCCTTTGCAGTGATGTAATTTGTGTATCATCAATAGACGTGTCTGTTAATGCTAGAAAGGAAATAAAAGGAACAGAGAAACTATCTTTGTCAAAAAAAATGTATTCTTCAATAGTTGATCACACTATTCTGTATCACACATATTTCTTTTTTCTTCAGTGCATTGGAACAAACACGAATTAACGAAATGATACTGACATATGTAGTTCTCCTGAACCTTGAGTAAATGGTTGTTCTTTAGAGGTCTTCATTTGATATTTACTTTGTGAGGTCTGCTGGTGGGAAGGTTTCAACCTTTGCAATTGGGAATGAGTTTAATTTAACACGCATATTTGAAAGATACTGTCCATAGGAATAACTCTAGGTTGACATTTATTTATTAATTAACAAGTTGGGGCACATGAAAGATACTTCTCCATTGTCTTCTTATACTCATTGTTTCTGATAAGTGATCTTCCCTCATCAGTGCTTTTACTACTTCCTATTTTGCTCTCAGCTGCTCTATAATTCCTATTTGTTGGTTTCAGTTGCTTTTTAAGCATCTGGTTATGAGATCTTGGTGTAGTTTTCTTTATATTTATTTTACTTGAGACTTAATGAACGTCTTAGATCCTTGGATTTATAGCTTTAAAAAAATCAAATTTGGGTCAGGCACCGGTAATCCTAACTACTTAGGAGGCTGAGATCTGATGATCGAGGTTCAAAGCCAGTCCATGCAGGAAAGTCCATGAGACTCTTATGTCCAGTTAACCACCAGAAAACCAGAAGTGGCACTGTGGCTTAAGTGTTAGAGCACTAATCTTGAGCTGAATTGCTGAGGGACAGCACTCAGGCCCTGAGTTCAAGCCCCCAAACTGACAAAAAATGAAATTTGGAAAATTGTTACTTCTGGTTTTTTTTCCTAGTAGTTTTCCCTTTGTCTTTTTCTTTACTGAAGACTCCAATTAAACATACATTAGGCTACCTGAAATTGTCTTAGAACTCACTGATACACAATAATAGAATTTCTTTCTGTCTCATGGTTTTAGGTTTGGCTTGTTTTTGTTTTGTTTTTGTCAATCATGGGGCTCAAACTCAGGGTCTGGGCACTGTGTTTCTTTGTTCAAGGCTAGTGCTCTACCTTTGAGCCACAGCTTGACTTTAGGTTTTCTGGTGGTTATTTGGAGATAAGAGTCTCATGGATTTTCTTGCCTGGGCTGGCCTCGAACCTCAATCCTTAGAGCTCAGCCTCCTGAATTGCTAGAAATACAGTATGAGCCACCAGTGCCTGACTTGTTCTTGTTTTTCTAAGAGCTAGAGGTACATCATTAGGGTATTAATGTAGGTGCTCATAGCTATAAATTTTTATCACTGCCTTTGCTGTGTCACAAAGATTCTTGGTAGGTTTTATTTAAATTCTCATGAGATTTTAGAAACTTTGGATTTCCTCTTGTATCAGTTTGATGATCCACTCATCATTTAACAACTTGTTCAGTCTCCACAAGTTTGAATATTTTCTGTGGTTTCATTTGCTGCTAAATTTTCATTCCATTATGGTTTAACAGGATACAAGAGACTATTTCAATTTTTTTATATGTACTGAGACATCAGAATATAATCTATTTTGTATCCATAGAATAAATAGTCCTGATAGACATCTATAGAATATTTCATGCAGCTGCCAGATGAAGTTTCTTTGTTAATTTTTTTTCTTGTATGACCTATCGATAGGACACTGGCATCTTTACAAGTTAGAGGAAGTTATAGAACACTATATAGGTAGCAGTTTTGATGTTCTTTTTTTTTTTTTTTTTTT
>NW_012267281.1:7224622-7273892 GCF_000151885.1 Dipodomys ordii
TTTTTGGTCCAGTCGTGGGGCCTGAACTCTGGGCCTGGGCGCTGTCCCTCAGCTCTTCAGCTCCAGGCTAGTGCTCTACCACTAGAGCCACAGCGCCACTTCCGGCTTTTTTTTTTCTTTTTGCTTATGTGGCGCTGAGGAATCGAACCCAGGGCCTCGAGCATGCAAGGCAAGCGCTCTACCACTGAGCCACCTTCCCAGCCCCTCTTTCAAATTCTTTGTACATTTTTTTGATTATTTTTGTAATTTTTCCTATTTTTTTCAATATGCCTACTCTCTTCAAGTCCTTAAATTCCTTCTTCCATTTTGTACACTCTACTGGAAATGCTTTCTATTTTATTTTGTGTGATTTTCCACTTCTTTTAAATCTTTATTGAGATCCTTATTCATGTCTTGCATTGACTTTTTTACTCCATTTATATTTCCAAGGAGAAAAACCAAGTGAGCACCATTAGCTTAAAATCTCAGACTTTTGCTTTGACTTGAAAAGACCTACCGTTTAGCTATGGCCTCTCAAGGGTAAACATGTGGCCTTTACTCTGCTGTTGAAGTTCCTACCTGAGCCTGTATACTCACACCCATCAAATTGGCATGGATGAGATTCCTGGGGATGAAGTAGATTATAGAAAAGCTTGGTGGTGCTTGTCTCCTGCTGTATTCTGTTGCCCTCACCCATCAAGAAACTAGGTCCATGGTTCTTATGTCTACCTGCTTAGCTGGAGTCCTCTTGTAGGTATGTGTAGTCAGGTCTTCCTTGGGTTGGGTTGGTGCAGTGCCTACAGGAGTTCCCTACATTGCCTGTCTTACAGATTCAAGTCTGTTCTTAATTCTGAATTTTCTCCAAGTTGGATTGCTGTTCTCCAAGTATTGGAACTGTTTATAAGTTGTGTGTGTGTGTGTGTGTGTGTGTGTGTGTGTGTGTGTGTGTGTGCATTTTGCCAGAGGGAAAGTGGAAACGGAAGAAGATGAAAATCAAAGTACCCACCTCTGCGCCCCCCCCCCCGCCTCCAAATACAACACAAAAACAACCAAAAGGTCCAGGAGGGAACTTCCATCTTGATGTCAGTGTGGCCTCCATCTGACTAAAGTTTATGCCTTCCCCTTTCTTTTAGAGGCTTAAGTTTCAATACTTTTTATTTTTACTTGTCTCTGTCTGCCTATATTTTCTCTTAGACCCTTACCTACGCTGATCTTTTCATGAAGTCCTGTACTTGGAGTTCATCTACAGAGACAGAGGAAAGATGACTGTTGGCAACCCGCTCTTTTCCCTCCAGCCTGAATCCATCTGTGAATATATAGGAAATATTCATCTTTTGTCTATCATGTTAGGTGCCATCTCAGCCCAGTTCAGTGTGTCCTCTTCTTTTTGGTGGTCCTAGGGTTTGAACTGAGGACCTTACACTTGCATGTTTTCCCTGGGACTAATGGATACAACTGATATACACCACCACACCTTCTAATTTGGATTTTTTTTGACAAATAAGTTAAATTTTCTATGCAGTCACACCTATTAATCTTACATTTCTTTAAGTTTTATTATTATAAAGGTGTTGTATAAAGGGGTATAATTATATTTCTATAATTTTTGTGTTAAAAGACCTTCTATCCAGAGTATTTTTTTGTGGTTTAGTTTTCTCCTTAATCCAAGTAGAATATATCTATCAGTGAATTAAATGCTGAGGCAAGTATTTAAATGGAATTTCTCCCCAAAATTTCTGATTTCCCAACACTTTTTTCAACATTTTTTATGGAGCAGCTCTTTCTGTGCCTACTGGATTAAGCAAATCTATGATGTCCAAGACTTCTGGCTAGCAGGAAAATCTGTGTCTACAATGCCCATTCTTTTTCTCAGGTCTGAGCTGAGCATCCACCCTTGTCTTGAGACTTTTGTTTGTTTGTTTTGTTTTGTTTTTCCGGTCCTGGGGCTTGAACTCAGGGCCTGGGAGCTATCCTTGAGCCTTTTTGTGTTTAAGGCTAGCACTGTACCACTTGAGCCAGAGTGCCACTCCTGGCTTTTTTCTGAGTAGTTTATTGGAAATTAGAGTCTCACAAACTTTCCTGCCCCAGCTGGCTTTGAAGCGTGAACCTCAGATCTTAGCCTCCTGAGAAGCTAGGATTATAGATGTCTAGCACGAGGCAGTTTTTGACTCATGCATTTCAGTGTGTTGTGCATGTTCTACAGAATATACAACTTTCCTCTTTTTTACCCAAAGAACTTCTGTTGGGAGTGAGGTGCAGACACCTACAGATACTGTAATGAGAGCTATTTGTAGCAGCTACACCTCAATACTGGTCATTTCTTATAAGATTAATAAAGCAAACTGCCACGTGACAGAGCTTTCATACCAGTGAACACATTCACACATGCATATACACACATACACACTTGGTGCTAGCTTGTCAGCTTATCACCATCTCGGCCTGTCACTCTACCAGTTGAAGAGCCAAAGTACGGAGAAGGTGAGAAGAGAGATTGCTGGTGCATATGCAACTGTCAAAAATCTAAAGATAGGTCATACATGTGGTTAAGAATCATCTCCACAAATCCATTCCCCCAGCATATTTTCTCATATCTACATCTCAAATCTGCATTTAGAACTCTGCTAATGTTTCTTCCCAGCTTTCTGTCTTTCTAATAATCTCTTTCCTAGCAGATCTTTTTCACAGGGCTGTAGCAGTTATAGGGCTGTTCACAAATATTCCATATTTTAGTCCTTCTAATCATGGCAGAATTGAACTCAGGCATTTTTGAAGTGACGTGCTTTGGCCAGGGACTTATGAACAGAAGAGCAAAGATATAGTATGTTCTTTGGCATGGAGCTAGTTAAATCCCAGATGGTTAGCTCCTCCATTAGTGTGGATCACGGTGTGAGTCAAGTCCACAGACAATAAGAATATATTATATAGGTGGGAAATTAATCATATTGTTTGGTACTATGAATACTTGGAGACTATTTGTTCCACAGTATACTTAGTCTAATTTGACTGATATATATATATATATATATGATATATAATAGAGGATATATATATATGATATATATAATAGAGGATATATATATATGATATATATAATAGAGGATATATATATATATGTGTGTGTATATATATATATATACATATATATATATATATATATTTGTTGTTGTTGTTGGTTATGGAGGCTGAATTCTGGGCCTGGGCACTGTCCCTGAGCTCTTCAGCTCAAGGCTAGTGACCTACCACTTGATCCACAGTGCCAATTCTGGCTTTTTTCTGCTTATGTGGTGCTGAGAAATCAAACTCACAGCCTTATGCATGCAAGACAAACACTCTACCACTGAGCCAACTTCCCAGCCCAAGACTATATTTTTAAGACAGGAAAAAGTGAGAGATACGACTTGTAAGCATGTGGATGTGTGTGTACCTGGAGCATGTTCTTATGATAATTATAATAATAAGAGGAAACTGGATGGGCTAGAGTAGTCAAGGAAATCGGAAGATGGTTTTTCTTTCCTTATCTAATCAGCAGATCTTCAGCGCTGAAGTGGCAATAGTAGAAACTCAGTATTTAACACCAGAAGTCTTCTTATACCATGGATAACAAGCACTACAGAAACTTTGCTTTATGTGCCTGGCTGGAGGGTATAGTCTTGTCTCTGCAGCCAGGCAGTCATTTCAGCCTCCATGATTGACACTTGTGTTCGCACACTGGGTTGCAAAGATTAGTTCATGTTCTTGTTTGAAAGATCTTGTAGTATTGGTCACTTTCCCAGCAGGTGTTTGGTGAAAGCAGAAAATTCAATAAAGAAATTCTAAGCAGATGCATAATTAGTGATAAACACTAACATTTCTATAACTTATCTCAGGTCTGAAGCAAGGATCAGCATATTTAATTTTGGCTTCAATTGGGCCTTTGTAGTGTTAGGGGTCTTTTCCATTTGTTGCCTTGTCTGCACTGCTATGGCTAATAACTTATTAGGGAAATTCTTCAGCTAGCTGGGTGAGTGGGGTTTCTTTCTTATTTTAATTAGTTATTTCAAGGGTTTTTCATAATCTGGATTTGCAAAGACTTCACAGAACCTCATTAATCCTGGAGATTATATTCTTGTGCGTTAGGACCCTCCCTTTACTGTTATTATTTTTTTCTTTTGCCATCGCCTCTGTCCTAGCTGTGGTTAAACCTCCTTGATGGGCACTAATTGGATGGAAGGTCAATGTAAATTAGTTACCAGACTGAATTAGAGTTCTTTTTTTTTTTTTTAAAGAATTACATTTTAAATGAAAACAGCCAACTCAAACTAAATTTTCAGAAATTTCTGACAGAAGTCTTCCAAGTAGCAGTCCTGCTGAGCTGCTGTAT
This sequence comes from Dipodomys ordii, assembly GCF_000151885.1. Classification (NCBI taxonomy): domain Eukaryota; kingdom Metazoa; phylum Chordata; class Mammalia; order Rodentia; family Heteromyidae; genus Dipodomys; species Dipodomys ordii. The sequence goes on from NW_012267281.1 coordinate 7,228,965, forward strand.
TGAGTAGATAAAACTCACTTATAATTACTAGCCCTATTTGCATACAAACAGTTAATGGGCTAAAGTCCTTAAAAGTGATTTGCTCCCTTCCAAGAATTGAATGTGTTCCCCCCATCTTTGTTAGGTCTAATCAGCTGCTTAGCAGAGCCTGCTTTGACACACTGAACCTGGTCTAACCTATGCTGGCATAAAACATAACTGAATTAGTGTCCTTAGAAGAAATAGGGTATGAGTGAATATAGCCAGGTGTTTCTGAAATAGTAACTGAGTTTTTTATTTATTTACTTTTGGGTCCAGTCGTGGGGCCTGAACTCTGGGCCTGAGCGCTGTCCCTCAGCTCTTCAGCTCAAGGCTAGCGCTCTACCACTTGAGCCACAGCACCACTTCCGGCTTTTTTTCTTTTTGCTTATGTGGTGCTGAGGAATCAAACCCAGGGCCTCAGGCATGCAAGGCAAGCACTCTACCACTGAGCCACTTTCCCAGCCCAGTAACAGAGTTTTAAAAAACATTTCCTGATTTCCCATTCCATCCTTACACAGAGAGAGAGAGAGACAGACAGACAGACAGACAGACAGACAGAAGGAGAGGAAGAGGGGAAGAGAAAGGGGGGAGGGAGGGAAAGAGAGAGAGAGGAAATCCTCAAGTGGTTAAGAAGTTTTCTCACCTACAGAATAAATTGTTTGAATAGAAATTAAATTGTAGAAAATGTAGAAAACAGTAATTCACAGGTACTTTTGGATATAGGCTTAAATCCAATCCTACAATCAAAATTCTTTTATAATCTTAGATGCCTTCTTGTAGAATACAGTACAAGGGATGCACTGTTGGAATCAAGCAAGGCTATATGTAAAGCTGTTGAAATCGGGTATTTTCCTTGCTTATGGAGATTGATGTGAGAACATGCCTTTCCATATTCCTTTGACCAGAGTATGCTTATTCTTTGAGTCTGAGGCCAGACATCATCTCAGTTTCCCTATTCATACTCTTCCTTTCAGTCATGGTTGCAGCAGGAAACAGTTATACGTTCAAATTGGGTAATTTGAGGAGAATTCCTAGAAGGGCATGGCCAGAACTCATAGAAACTACAAGGAATAAACGCTGGGACCTTGGAGCCTAGAACCTCAAGGCCTGAAAAAACAGGGTATGATGTGGTCCCTAAGACCTGATGCTGGGAGCCATGAGTGGGCTCTCATAAAACAGAACCAAGATCGTCATGGCTGACGCACAGAGACTCAATGGGAAGGAAATTGGGGAGGCAACTATTCCAACCTTACTCGGCATCATCACCCTTTTCCCTTCAGTCTCCTTTGATGGGTTTTCTTACCAAGTGAATCAAACTAGAAGTCAGGATTTGACAAGGGAGCCTACTGATACAGTCCAAGAGACTAGCCTATTGCATTATATGTTGTGTATCATATGACTCAAAAACCTAGTAGCTTAAAATAGCAAAATTACCCCATAGCAGGAGTAGAACAGGAATCTGGATAGCTGGTTCTGGTTACCTCTTTATGAGGTAACATGTTAAAAAAAACCAGCTGAGATTGTTCATATCTGAGTGGTTCATATCTGTAATCTCCGCTCCCTAGTTGGAAGATGGAGACCCATAGGATCACATTTCTGAGGTGAGCCTAGGCAAAAAGCAGGCAAGATCCTCATCTCAACCAATAGCTGGATGTGCTAGCATGTGCCTGTCATCCTAGCTGCTAGGGAAGCATCCATAGGAAGATTGTGGTCCCCACCGGCCTGTGTGTAAATGCAAAACTCGATCTGGAAAATAACTAAAGCAAAAAGGGCTTGAGGTGTGGTTTAATAGGTAGTGCATGCCTACCAAGCATGAGGCCCTGAGTTCAAATCCTAGTACCACCACCAAAAATGAGTATCTGAACTGTAATCATTTGAAGACTCCTAAGACGATTCATACCCAGGTCTTTCAGCCAGAGACCTCAGTAACATTGCAGGGAACTTTCTTTGTAGCTCCCTGATATGTCCTCATGATGGAGGAGCTTGCTTCCCTAGAACAGATGATCTAAGAGAGAAGAATCAAGACACACCATGTTTATGGCCTTACTTGGAAGATCCCATGCTAGAGCTGCAGTCATCCCAATGCTCATGCAATGTGTGAGGGTTTATTCAGGAACATGAAAATAGACGGGTTTACTGGGTGCCATGTTGGAGGCTGTTTTCCACCATCATCCTACTGACAGGGTTTTACAAGAGCAGAAAGCAGATCTAGAGATGCAAAGGGAGCACACCCACACATCCTCCAAGCAGCAATTCGCTCTCCATCCTGCCAAGAAAAATGTCCTCTGGCGTATTTCTGGCTGAATGAAGACCATCCCATGGGCAATGTATTCAGCATGGCATCTTTTCCTGGGCGATCTTACAGCAGCCTGGGCCTGCACAGCCAGGAAAGATTTCCATAGTGCTGAGGTTTAGAGAAGGGAATCTAGCAGGCCAGTATCTGTTTCCAAAACAGGTGTGGCTTCAAGCTTCAGTCACAGGCCAGATCCATGCAACCATGTTGGTCTTCAGCAGCCAGTGGGGAGGGGGGGATACCCAGCCTTCTCATGTCTGAGTTCCTATAACCCTCTGCTCAGGACTACCCCCCCCCCAGGAGGGACATGATAGAGCAGGGCAAAGCTCTAATCTTCAGCCCTGGAACCTAGCTCAGAGAGTGGGCCTGAGCTGGTAATCCATCTGCCATGATGGTGGGGATGTGTGATTGTTGGTCAGTATACAGCAACCAGGTGGCCAGTGGAGTGTGCAGAGGGCAGTGGTAAGAGGCTGTTTGTGAAGGAGAGGAATGAAGTTCCTTTTTCAGAGCCAACAAAGACATTACAGGAGGTGCTACGGTGGCAGGCTGGGGACTTGAGCACCATCTGGAAGTGACTGAGGGCTGCAGGTAAGTCTGGCAGCCATGCCTGGTGGAAAGGATTGTCAGAATAACCACCGCTGTGTGTTGCTTTGCAGCCTAGCTGAGTCTTCCCAAGTGTCATCACATTGACTCATTGAATCTGAAGGTGGACTTCTTTTTGAAAAGGGAAGAAATATTTTACAGATTATCAGACTCAGGGACTAGGTTGAACCAATTAATGGTTCAATGCTCAAGTGATTAGGTTAAATGTACAAGATGACTTCTATCTGGGGTCATTTCTTATGCTGCTACATGTGGGAGAAAACATGATCATTATTTTTCTGCGTGTCAGTCTGTAGGGTTTGTATCCAGGTCTGCACACCTCATGACCACCTCCTGTCTTCTCTATGTGAAAGGCAGATGAGTCTTCCAGGCATATTCCAACAAGGAAGGTCAGCAAGGACGGCAAGCCTGCAAAGGCCTTTCTGGATCTATCTATTGGGGAGAGAGCACATAGTTTAGAGTCGGCAGGTTCGAGGTTAAATCCTTATCCTCAACCACTCACCAACTATGCATAACTCTTCTAGTATCATCTTAAAAAGTGAAATAAACTTGTACACAATGTCTTCTAATTTCACTTTTGACAAACATCTGTTTTATTATGCCGACCAGATTATACGCTCCTAAATCACGGTGCTTTATACCCTTGGCGTTTGTCACTGTGGTTTGATGATTAGATATGGAAACACTGACAAGCTTGTTGAAATACAGGTAGGCTGGCTTCCCAACACTGAAATTCAATGACTATGCAAGGCATAATCTGCCAATTTGTAGTTATTAAAGAATTTAAACTCGTTGGTAAGCAAAAGCAGGTGCGCCTTCCTGCAAGTGGAATGCGAATGTTAATTTGGAGTCTGCTAATCAGTAGAACATTGTCCAGCCTGAAACCATTTACTTGTGCTTTGGGGTTGAATGCTAAGAACCCCCAGTCTGAATACATTTAAACATCTCACTTGACAGGTTTTAGGTTGCTCTAAGAATGAAGTTACAGCTCTAAACATAAGTTCACAGTGTCATGCAGGAGAGACAAAACAAGTATGTATAGACTGAATATCATCTGTCCCCCAAAGTTCTTATATTGAAGTTTGGAGATGGGGCCTCCAAGAAGGAGGTAGGTTACGAAGGTGGAACCCTCCTGAGTGGGTTCGGTGTGCTTATAAGCAGAGGCAAGCAAACTCTCACTCTCTAGTCACCCTGCGTGAGGACGGGGCATCAGCAAGCTGGAAAGAGGGCCCTCCCCAGAACCTGACCCTGCGGGCACTCTGAATTTAGACTCCAATTTGAAACTCCAGAGCCACGAGAAGCAAACTGTCCGTGGTTTATAAGCTAGCTAGCCTATGATGCTTCTGTTATAGTAGCTTGGTAGTAAGCTTGAAAAAAATGTACTAGATGGGTTTTTGAACTCAGAGCCTTGTGCTTGCTTGTCAAATACTCTTTCACTTGAGCTCCACTCCAGCTTGTTGCTTTTAGTATGTTTTCCAGATAGGTTCTCCTACTTTTGTCTGGGCTAGCCTTGGAACCTGATCCTCATACTCTGCCTCTGTATCCTGAGTAGCAGAGATAGCAAGTGTGCCTGGTTTTACTTCTGTTTTATTTTATTTTATTTATTTATTTTTGTTAGTCATGGAGCTTGAACTCTGGGCCTGGGCTCTGTCCCTGAAGTCTTCAGCTCAAGGCAAGCACTCTATCACTTGAGACATAGCACCCACTTCCATTTTTTTCTGTGTATGTGGTGCTAAGGAATCGAACCCAGGGCCTCATGCATGCAAGGCAAACACTCTACCACTGAGCCACCTTCCCAGCCCTGTTTTACTTTTAAAAACAGAAAACTATAGTCACTTTCTAGTGCTTTAAGTAATAGAGGAGACAGCTGAATGCAATCACTATAGACATTTTTTTTACTAGATATACGCAAAACAAGAATGAGCCTTTCATATATGCAAGTTGCCTCTTGGGTCACTTAATATTTCATTGTAAGGAATGTCTTTTTATTAAGGTATTGTCTATGGAAACAATAGTGCAGAGGGTGGATGGATGGTGGATAAATAGGTTACGGAAATATATTGAAGTCAGATGATTCCATCAAAACCAAGTTATTAATGTTTGCATTTGGCGGTGACATTCAGTCTATCACAAAGGGCTTTGGGGGTTCTGGTGGCACACAGGAAATACCCCATAAATCTGTAGCTAGGAGGTAGAGGTACAGCATTTCAGTCACATGCCAATATTGCACTCATCTATTTCTTTTCTTTAGCTTTTTCTGTTCGAGGGAAAGAAGACTATTTTCCCAATAGCATGCCGTCAGCCTCAAGGTGTGAGCTACAGTATTTGGTTGCCTTCCTCTGTTGTATTGGTAATGGCTCAGTTATTTCAGCCAGCGGGCTGATTTCCAGTATCAAAAAAAGAAGCGGAACACTTGGAGAAAGAAGCAGTCATGATACTTTCTGCCTTTGATTCCTAATCTCTCAGTGCGAAAGATCTCTAAGCATGTTGACCAAAACAAAAAACAACAAAAAACCCCATCACTTTCCTGATTACAAGTTAAGGATGCTGATTGTGGGCTATGTCCCTCCAACGCTTTTCTGTTATGTGTGTGTAAAAATCTCCACACGTTCTCCAAGAAACAGAGTCAGTCTGTGTTTTTCTGGTGGAAGAGCCAGATATGAACACAATGGAATGGAAAGGCAAGTCTTTGGAAGGTGTCAGGTGCACGTGTGTGGATGCCTTTGGGAACTGGAGGGCTCGTGGCCAGGCTGTGGCAGCCCTGCCTTCATTGGCTGAGGCCAGAGGAGCATGTTTGGGTTTTGATTTCTTTTTCTATTGAGACAGGAGTCACAAGAGCTGTCTGAGTCACAGGAACTCCACTCCATTTCCCTTTGGTCTTCCTCACAGCAAAGATTTGCCTCATTGACCAGGTTGGAAAGGAGGGGCTCTGAGGAGTCTCACGAGCCCATGCTGCTCTATTCTTTGGACCTCTTTCTCTACTATTTCATGCCTGTCTCAAGGAGAGTGTTTTCTTTCAAGATAGGTTCCCAGGAAAATTTAAAAGCCAAAGATAACCGGAGCTAGTCTCTTTGCTCTCGAAGGGAAATGCACTGATTTATTTTTGGTTTGGCATCCTCAATTTGCTGTCTCTTTCCTGGCTTTGTTCAGGGTGAGACCAGTTTTAAGCTTGGGGGGTGGGGCTTCTGCCTGGAAACTGACCCAGGGTAAGGATGTTTTGGTGTTGACATTTCCTGTCTCATTTCCTCCTTAGCTTCCTTCTGATGAACGTCCCACTGTGTTTCTGCCTACTAGCCAGAGACCCCGCTACCCAACAGGAACTCTGTGCCTGCCATTTTAAAATTAAAAATAACAGTAGGTAAAATCACCAATTAAAGATCACTTGCCTTCTTCTGCTGTATCTTTAATATTTTTCTGTTCCTTGAAGATTACTGTGTTGTAAGCAAGTCATAGACATGCCATTTCATTTATTTATTCACTATACAGTTGGTGGGCTTTGAATTCACGTATTGTCTAGTGTGGCCTTGAACGTGAGATCTTCCTGCCTCAGACTGCCGAGTGCTGGGGTCACAGCATGTTCCATCACGACTGGCTGTACATGATGCTATTTAAATCTTTCTAAGTCCATGCAAAGAGGGAGGTCAAATTGTCTTCATTTTGAAGATGAAGGCATGAAACAGAGAAGTTAAGTAAGTTACTGAAAGTACACAGCTAGTAGTGACAGTATTCACATTCTGAGTTATCTTGATTGTGTGTGTGAGAGCAACCTGAATTATAATTTTTATTATTCTTGTAATTAACGTTGTAACCACTCACCCATTGTTAAATCTTTCCTGTTAAGTCTGGGGATGAGGGAATGTAAGTCATATGTAACTGCTTCCTCCTAGACGTTTTCAGTTTAATCAAGCAAGCTGACAGTCTCACATTTCATCCAAAGAACTATGAAGAGTTATTGGAAATGAAACCCTATTTGTCCTACTGAGTCTCAAGATGTGCCAAACTTCCTGTATTTTCGAACGGTTAGCAGATACTAGATATATTAGGCGGAGTAAACTATTAAGTATAATCCAGTCTCACATCAAGTACTACTTCATATTTCTTGTGTTTTTCACAAGTAGCCTGTGAGCTTTAGGAGGCCATTTGTGATCAACAGCTGCTTCATTGCACCCAAGCACAGATGATGCCCAGCCACGCCTTGGTATGTCAGTAGGTGGCAGTCTGGCTTTGCACTCCCCGTGCCTAGAAGCCTGTGGTATTCGGAAATCCACAAGCCATGAAAATCCTTATTATCATTCTCTTCAGATCTTTTGGAACCTAAAAGCAATGCTTTTTCCAATGGGAAAACACAAATATTGTGCCTGAGCCATTTTGAGAAACTCTTACTCGTCTTAGTTGAGCTTCGCAAAGACTCTACAGGGAATCAGATCTGCAGCAGGTGTGTCCTGTAGTGGATTTCACCCTGCCCGGGGGTGAGAGCCCTGCAGACAACCTGATCTACTTCCCTGAAATGGCCTTCTTGCGCTTACTGTATACAACCTCCTATCATTTGCTAAGAGAATTCAAATGGCTTTGTCCTAGAGTTCTAGTAGCTGTTCAGTTAGAGTCTTCTAGAATTTATTATAACCTATCCTTTGAGACCCTAATCACATGGTATTTGTGGACAATGATGGCTGACAATTGTATGTGTGAATGAACTATGAAGAATGTGTTTGCTGAGGAAGCAACCTTACAGATGAAGTCATGAGAATCGTGAAGAATTAAAGGGAATCCCAAGTCATGTATATAGTCATAGACTGTATGACTTTTTCCATTGTCTAAATCAAGGCATGTCATGGTACATTCCCTTCATTGAATTGGGTTCTATGGAATTTTTGTTTAAACTTCTGAGTTAGTGGTAATCATGACTTGCTCTGTATACTAGAAAGAATGATGCAGGTTTTAGACATTTATATCATTCTATGGACCTTTAACTTGCAGAAGTTCAATTCCTTCCTTCCCCTCCCTTTTTTCCCTCTTCCTTTCTTCCTCCCCTCTTCCTCATTCTTCCCTTTATCCTTCCTTCTTCCTCTTTTGTTCTTTTTGAGACAGTTTTGACTCTGTAACAGGCTGGCTTGAATTAGTGGTCTTCCTGACTCCTGAGAGCTGAGGTTACAAGTGTGCCCCACCATACCCATTTTACAGTTCTTTTCAGCAGAAGAAACAAATGCTGGAGTGGCCTAGAGATTTTCCATTATTAATAAACAGCAAAAGAAATCAGTTGTAAACTGCTGCACCAAAATTTCTTAATCATTTCTTTATTCACATTTTATTTACATGGTTACAGGTTAACCTTATAGACCCCAGTGATATTTTCTTCTCAGGCAGAGACTGAGATATTCTCTCAAGTTGGTCTACAGAAATGAGTTTGGAAGTCACTGAAGAAGTGAACAGTTGATGGCTCTTCCAGTTCATTTCACTCCAAGGTAGGTTTTTCTGGCTGCAATATTCTTTTATAATTCTTACCAGCTCTAGGTGTTCTTGAATACTATTGGTTCCTTATATTTTAAACACAAAATTTAATATTTAAATATAAAACCCAGTTTTACAATTTCACTTTTTTTTTTTTTTGTCAGTCATGGGGCCTGAACTCTGAGCCTGGGTGTTGGCTAGCATTCTACCACTTGAGCCACAGCACCACTTCTGGCTTTTTCTGTTTATGTGGTGCTGAGGAATCAAACCTAGGGCCTCATACATGCAAGGTAAGCACTCTACCACGGAGCCACCTTCCCAGACCCAATTTCACTTTTTTATATTTTCTAATACTGGGTCTCGAACTCAGGGCATCATACTCTTGCTTAGTTTCTTCAACTAAGGCTCTAATACTCTGTCTCTTGAGCCACACCTCTACTTCTATTTTTTTCTTTTTTGCTGTTCCTGGGGCTTGAACTCAGGGCCTGGGCACTGTCCCCGAGCCTCTTTGTACTCAAGGCTAGCGCTCTTACCGCTTGAGCCACAGCTTCACCTCTGGTATGTTCTGAGTGGTTTATTGGACGTAAGAGTCTCATGACTTTTCTGTCCAGGCTGGCTCCAAATTGTGATCCTCAGATCTCAGACTCCTAAGTGGCTAGGATTAAAGGCATGAGCCTCTGGTGTCTGGCTATTTGTTTTTTGTTTGTTTGTTTGTTTTTGTTTTTGCTGGTTAACTGGAAAGAAGGACTTTCCTGCCTGGGCTGACTTTGAACCTAGATCCTCAGATCTCAGCGTCCTGAGTAGCTAGGATTACAAGTATGAGCCACCGGCACCCTTTTTACAATCATTTTCTGAAATCAGGAAGGTACTTGGCAATGACATCCGCACAGTGAAAGGTGTTTTTCTTTCTTTTAAAAATTATTATATTTTTTATTATCTTGAAGTGATTGATCAAAGGGATTGCCATTCAACAGATCAGCGCATCTTGGTCCAACAGTGGAAGTTTGGATTGCACAGCTGTGGAGTCAGTTCCAGGGCAGACGACCTGATGGCTGGTCCTGAACTTTTTCTGCGTGGGCTGGAGCTCGAAGCTTAATGATGGCAGATACAATCGAGAGTAAATATGACACTCTTTGAACGATGGAGGGGAAAAACCCGAGACTTTCTCAGGGCAGCACATGGCCGAACCAGTCAAGGCTTTGCCTTGACTCACTGGCCTGCAAGTCTGGGCTATCACTTCAAGGTCATGTGCTAAGTCAGGGTTGCCTCTCAGAGAGCTGCTCCTGTCAACCGAGGCTTCTGCTGACCCCATCTGCTGCAGGCTATTTTGGGGCTTGGTGCTTGCGTCAGGAATTTCTCTCCCGTAAGACAAATGCTGTTTTCCCTCTTTCGTTCTTCCTTGTCAGTCATTTGCTATCTTGCAGGGAAGTGCTGCTATGGCGAATTTGAGCTGTGTGTTCCCACTTGTCCTATAGGATTGAGAAACAATCTCCTATCTTGATGTTTCGGTTTTGTTTTATTGGTGTTGTTCCAGCCCTAGGGCTTGAACTCAGAGCATGGGTACTGCCCCTTAGTTTTGATGCATAAGGCTAGAGCACGACCATTTGAGTCACTTTCGGTCCCACTTCTAGGTTTTTGGTGGTTAATTGGTGAAACGAGTCTCAAGGAACGTTCCTGTCTGGGCTAGCTTTGAACGGTGATCCTCAGATCTCAGCCTCCTGGGTAGCTGTTGGTGCCCATTTCCCTGAGACTTTTCAGCCTTCTCTGTTACCAACTAAGTGAGCTCGGCAACTGGTAGGGAGTGATTTAGTGGACTGTTTAAAGAGTGACTTCTCAAACGTTCATGTTTGTTAGCTGCCTGGAGATTTTGTTAAAAAAGAAAATCCTGACTCAGTAGGTCTGGGTTGGGGCCTGAGATCCTGTATTACTAAAAAGCTCCTGGAGTCTGATGCTGCGGGTCCAAAGATCACACTTGGTAATTTGTTGTTGTTGTTGTTGGCAGTGGGGCTTAAAGTCAGTGCCTAGGGCCTGGGTGCTGTCCCGGAGCTTTTGTGCTCAAGGTTAGTGCTTTACCATTTTGAGTTACAGCTTCATTTCTGGTTTTCTGATGGTTATTAGAGATAAGAATCCCATGGACTTTCTTGCCTGGGCTGGCTTCGAACCATTATCCTCAGAGCTCAGCTCCTGAGTAGTTAGGATCACAGGCGTGAGCCATCGATGCTCCATCCACTTTATGGATTTTTAATTTACTTGGCTTGGAACATTAAAGTCAGAAAGAATGACTTACCAACATTCAGGTTTTATGGCAGACCTAAGAATTCAGATCTTAGGCAAATGGATGTACATCCTTGAATGTGTTTTGTTCTTTTCTATAATTCAACTTAATGTTTATGCAGGCTCCCATTCTGCTGCGATGAATGGAAATGCTCAATGTGAGTCTTTCACTCCCTTTCCAGGTGTCTCAGGCAGTATCAAGCCACCATAAGAATGGAAACCAGCTGGTCCTTATGGTATCTGTCAACAGGAACATCCACTATGCATTGGGTCTCAAGAGTCATTCATTCTTCTGGGGGAATCTATGTTGGTTTCCTTCTACCACTGACTCTCACCAATCCTCTGGGGTTTTTTGCTGCTTCCCTGGGACACCAAGGGAGCAAGGCACAAGATGGTTCTTCTGGGACTTGCATACTCTGTTCCTGTTGCTAGCTTGTTCACTCACCACAGACATGCTGACACCTACTCTTACCATCTGCTTCCTTTGCCTTCTGCAAGCCTGGAAAATCTTTCTTCCAGCCTTGGAAGAAGAAAGTATCCTCTCTTGCTCATTGCAGTCATTTTATCTAGGGTTTTCTATTTCCCCAAGGGTAACTGCTTTCAAATCATGAGAAAGAATTCTTTCTTATTCTCTCCTGTCATGTGGTGTTCTCTGAGGCAACGAACACAAAATGGTTTCATTGGGATGTGGGCAGGAGGGACAGGGGGGAATCAAAAAGAGAAACTAGACATACGGAGGAAACTATGGCAAATATTTAAGAAACTATGGCAAATATCTGATCAAACCACCACTAGGTTCTCCCCATGGTTCTGCTAAGACTCTAGCCTTCTTTCATCCTTGTCTTCTTAATCTTCTGACATGAATGGCTCTGTGAGTATTCTGACTCTGTGTGATTAAAGCCTTCTATGCAAGTTGTTCCTGTCCATTTTGTCCTTCTGGTTAGGTGATATGCTCATTAGAAATTTCCCACAGAGACTAGCTGTGTTCTTAGGCATAGAATATAGAATATAGACTTACAGAAGTGCTGGCCTGTACATTGCTGTCTTGTCTTAATTCTCTTCTCACTTGTCTTCATTCGTTTAAGAAAAAAAAATCCCCCAAATCTCTTACAAATGTTTCTAATTAGCTTCACCATATAAAGCTAATTATATGTCAATAATTATAATTATTAAATTATATATAAAGCATATGGCTGTGTATGTAAAAGGACAGAGGACCACATGGTTAAAATATATCAACAAAATCCTCTCTCTTCTTTCACACACTCCTATGTAACACTGGGTTCAGGACTTAAAGGAGAGGTCCTTTGTGCTGAAAGAATATCATTGGGAAATTAGGTATAAGCATGATGTCCCAGAAGGCTTACCTAAGGAGAAACTTGGTATGATTTATTTAAGTGAATCTTCCCAAAGTGAGGTGGCTTTATAGGTGGAGTAGACCAATGTGCAAAGATGCTCAAGCAGGAGCAATATTTGGAAGTATGAGTAACTGCAAAAGGCTGCCATCTTGGGCAGCCTTGGACAAGGGTATAGACGAATGTTGTTGGGAGTTTGGAAGGAACTACTGGTTGCTACTTATTAATAGACACTCTGTGTGTGTGTGTGTGTGTGTGTGTGTGTGACTCCAGGCATTTTCTGTAAACACTTTTGCAGTTTTTTATTTTTATAAAAAGTTAGGTACCACATGTGATACCTAAATGATAACAAGTCTAAAAATAGCATGAGAACAAAGCAGGTTGATGGTGTATACATTGTTTGATACTTCAGTTACATCTATCATTCATAAAGGCTAGCAGGAAGCTGAATCCATGCTAAAGAACCTGGAAGAAAAGCTTTACAAAAGACAAGGTAGATGTTTTAGCACAAGCAAAAACTTAACTGTGGCCTAAAAATAGACAGAGCTTCTTCCAAATCTGTCTCCATCCCTGTCACTCACCAAGACCTTGTCTTATCCAAGTACTTGTCTACAGATGAACTTATATCCAGAATGGGAACATTTCCTAAGCATGCCAGCTCTTGGACTCTGAATCTTAAACAGAACATTAGGCTTTCTCATCTCCTCTGGCTAAGTGACCAACTACCCTGAAAATCAGTGTCAATCCAGGGGACTGGTTGTTACTTGGACTCAGATTCTCAGACACAGATCTGCAAGTTTGAGTTATGCTGCATTGGTAGAGTTGCAGATTGGTAGAGTTGCAGATCAAACTCTGGGATGAGTTTAGAGACACCAGTTGTATGTGAATGTAAGTAAGCATGCTAGGGCAGTTAACAGTGAAGTTAGAGCACACCGGATCACTTGTTGTGTGGTATGATGCATGGCTGTTATTTAACTGCTTTGTATAGACAGAGGGCAAAGAGACTTGGTGGGAAATAGCCAAAGTTAGAGTACCAACTGGGATCATCAGGCTCAGCTAGAGGGAGCAGTCTGAAGGTGCTTCTATATTCCTCACTTTATTAAGCCTGCATATGGAAAACCTCAGACAGAACTTCACTCCAGGACCCGTTCCTTCTTGCACAAAATGCAGGGAAGGGCTCAGTCTATAGTCAGCACTTTCTTGCCTAACTTGTTTGGATCTCAGAGAAGAAAACTCTGCCCCATACCAAGTACGCAGAAAGAGGCAAACCTGTTGTTGGTGATGGGTAGCAAAGCATCTTTATCCCTTTTGTTAGTTGTTTACTCATTTTTAATGCTGGTACAGAGGTTTGAACCAGTACCCCATGCTCATAATTAGTCTGCTTGCTCACAGCTGGTGCACTGTTTCTAAAGCCATGACTCCAGTCCAGCCTTTTGCTTATTAATTGGAGATAAGGTCTCAGGACATTTTCTGCTTAGTCTGGCTTTGAACCATAGCCCTTTGATCTCTGCCTCCTATATAGCTAGGATTATAGGTGGAAGCCACTGATGCCTGGCTTTCTTTGTACTAATTGTATTGTGTTCTTCCTCACTATTGTTTATTATATTTTTATCATATATGCATATATTTCTCCTATCTTGTGTCTCTCTTTTCTCCTCTACAACTCTATTTTATTAGTTATTAATACCATTACTTTTAATAATTTTCAAAGTACTAATTTATCCTGTATCACAGCTCTCTTCTTTCATATACTTTCTGGGGTATAGTTGATACTTCAATTTTTTTTGGTTGATCATGGGGCTTGAACTCTGGGCCTGGGCACTGTCCCTCAGAAATTCAGCTCAGGACAAGTGGTCTACCACTTGAGCCAGAGAGCCACTTCTGTTTTTCTGGTGGTTAATTGGAGACAAGAGTCTCATAGACTTTTCTTGCTTGGGCTGGCTTTGAACCCCCAACCTCAGATCTCAGCTGTAGCTAGGATTATAGGCATGAGCCACTGGTACCTGGCTTTATTTCAATTTTTTTTAACTATACTTAAATATGTGTGTGTGTGTGTGTGTGTGTGTGTGTGTGTGTGTGTGTGTGTGTGTGTGTATGTTGGTCCTTGGGTTTGAACTCAGCACATAGGTGCTGTCACTGAGCTTTTTCCCTCAAGGCTAGTGATTTGCTACTTGAGTCACACCTCTACTTTTTGGTGCTTAGTTGGAGATAAGAATCTCATGGAATTTCCTACCTGGGTTGGCTCTGAACCATGACCCTCAGATCTCAGCCCAGAGTATCTAGGATTAGCTCACCAGTGTGAGCCACCATTGTCTGGCTTTGATTTGTTTTTATTAGTGCTATTTACTTTCTGTACTCTGAGTGGTAGTGGAGATTGTGACTCCCAAAGAAGTTTACCTACTAAAAAGATACCTATTTATTTAAAAAACTGGGAAGAAATATTAATTCCAAAAGATGCACAAATGATAACACAGAAACACAAGAGAGAAGAAGAAAGGTTAAATGAATCTTCCAAAAGCTCATAATTCTTCCAGTAACCAGATTCAAAGATACTGAAATGATTGAAATATCAGACAAAAGATTAAAAAATCTAGTTCTAAAAGTAGTCAATGACCTCAAAAAGATTCAAACAGATGATTGAAGTAAATAAATCAATGTAATGACTGGATGAGAAAGTCAGCAACATGGATATAGCAAGGAAATGAAAGAACTCATCAGAATGTTAGACATGAAAAACTCAATAACTCATCTTAATAAAACATAGTGGAAACATTACCAATAGACTAGATCAAGCAGGAAAAAGAATGTAGGGATTAAAGACAAGCTCAAGGAAATATAATATTCAGATAGAAATAGAGAAAATGAAGAACTCAAAGAAATGACTTTTAAGAACTCTGACATGATGTAAGAATTTGTGGGATAGAAAAAGGAGTCAGGATACAAACTAAAAGCACATAAAACATATTCAATGAAGTTATGGCAGAATTTCCTCTAGGAAAGATATTGACATCCAAGTACAAAAGACATTTATATCCCCAAATCTAGGAAAGATATTGACATCCAAGTACAAGAGGTATTTATGTCCCAAAATAGGTGTAACCAGAAAGAACTTCTTCGTGTAATATTATAATAAAAATGCCAAGAATATAAAACAAAGAATCTTAAAAGCTGCAAAAGACAAGTATCCACTTACAAATGCAAATTCAACAGTTACATCAGATCTCTCAGCAAAAAAAAAAAAACCCAAAAAACCCCCCTAAGTCAGGAAAGCATAAATAGACAGGCAGATAGATAGATAGATAGATAGATAGATAGATAGATAGATAGATAGATAGATAGATAGATATAGATACAGATAACGTTCTGATCCCAAATAACTGCCAACCATGATCATTATATCCATCAAAATTAACCTTCAAAATCAATGGATAAAGACCTTCCAAGACAATCAAGGACTAAAGCAACTTATGACCACTAAGCTAACATTTCAGAAGATACTTAAAGGAATTCTACACAGAGATGAGCAAGAAAGAAGTCACCAAAATAAGAGCTGAGGAAAAAATAAATCTCAGGAGAAAAATAGATGAACAAATGATAATTAGAAAAGAATCAAACATGCTCAACTAAGCAAACCACCAAAGTTCTGAGAACAAAGATGAAAGAAAAGAATAAAATATTCAAATCAGCTCTGAAAAAAAGAAACAATATTAAAAGTATCAGCAAATACCATTCAATTATAAACCTACATATAAATAGTATTATCTCTCCAATTAAAACACAGACCAGATGAAAAGATTGGAAAGTCTAACTATTTATTGTCTACAAGAAACAGATCTCATTGGCAAGACAAACACAGGCCGAAAATGAAAGGATGGAAAGTTTTATACTGAACAAGTAGAATATTCAGATCTGGCAAAGCAAACTTTAAGCCCCAAATAGACTAGACAAAGGTCATTACATATTAACTGAGGGAATAATCCATTAATCAGATACAATAGTTGTAAATGTATATTCCCCACATGTTGGTATAACTGATTTTATAAAACAAACACATAAAAGGATAGATAGATTCAGATACAATAATAGTGGAAGTCTTCAATACCCCACTCTTATCAATAGCTAGGTGATTCAGACAAAAATTCACAGAGAAATTTAAAACTAAATCGACATTGAGATCAAACAGATTTAACAGACATCGACAGAATATTCCATCCAACAGCTACAGATTACACATTCTTCTCAGCAGACTGTCTCAAAATAGATTACATTTTAGTCTATGAAATGACTCAACAAATTACAAAGAGAGGAAACCCAAGTTGATAAAATTAAATATGTAAAGAAAAACATTACAAGTGACACCCCTAGCCAGAGGAGCATTAGGGTTTGAAAATTTAAAACATTTTTCAAAAAATTGGAAAATCTAGAAGAACTGGAGAAACTTCTAGATACATATAACCTACCAAAATTGAACTAAGAGAATATGAATAAATAGATCTGAAATGAGCAATGAGATTGAAGCAATAGTAAAGACTCTCACAACAAAGAAAATTGCAGGACCTAATGGGATTCACTTCTGAATTCAATCTGCTCCTTAAAGACTTAACTCTAATGCTCCCCATTGTATTCCATAAAATAGGAAAGGGACACTAGCAAAATGATTCCACAAAGCCAGTATTACCTTTATACAAAAACCAGATAAGGACACACAAAGAAAACTATGCATCAAGTATATGTGGTACATATACACAGCTGAATAGAGAAGAATGAAATCATGTCATTTGCCAGAAATTGGATGTTAGTGTAGATCACCATGTTTAACACAATAAGCCATACTCATAATGACTCACATTATATGCTTTCTCTCATATATAGAATCTAGTTATTAATAAAAGGCAAGAAAGTGGAAAGGAGGCTATTTGGAAAGAGGAAGGAAACCAGTAGTATGGAGAGACTAAGGACAAGAGAGAATAATAGGAATATGGTTAAAATATCTTATACATGTTACAAAATGTCATAATGAAGCCTACTGTTCTGTACAATTGACACGTGCCAATAAAATATTAATCAAAAAGGAAAAAGAAAAGAATGATACAATAAAACACTTGCCTGTTGCATCCTGCATGCTGCTCTGTGCATATAGTACTATTCCTTTGCAGCTTAAAACCCTAGGACTCATGAGTGGTTCATTTCTATTAGTGGTTCATTTCTATTTCTATTTCTAAATGTTATCCATGTTAAGTATTTAATACAAGAAGAAGTTTCCTTTATGATCTTTTTCTTAACATGGTGGAAATCTTAATAAAGTATAATTTTTCTCTGAATTGTGACTTTCCCAAAGAGGTTAAAAATAAGTAAGGTGGTTTTGTGGAGTCATCACAAAAGTTGCTTGTATAGAATTGTGTCTGGTATTCATATGTTTCCAAGGCTTTTTATCTTCCTTCCTAAGTCTGTTCTTGATGCTCATGTTTTTAAATAGTACTCAGAAAAATGAAAGAAGAAACAACATTTATGGATTATCCAGATCCACCGCTCAGTCAGGAAGGAGGGTTTTTTTTGGTTATATGTGTATTAAAAACATAAGCATTGTAGCAGAACAGCTAACAAATTTTTATATGAAACCAAGGCACTGATATTCATTTATTGAAACAGTGTTGTCTTTACTGTGGGCAACTGGGCAGACAAAATCCCTGTTGCTGCTTTATGACAACAAAATTTATGCTCCAAACTTTTGGAATCTCTTTTTCTGAAGTGTTCTCTGAGCCTGCTCTGAACTTAATTATTGTGCTGTACCATTTGTAGATCCAGTGTTATTATATGCAGAGAGAGGATGATAAGGACATAGTAAAGGTGAAATTAGATGTAAGGATTTGTTCATGACCCAATAGTTCCTGACCTACCTGACACCAGAGAGCTTTTCTTCCTTTCTCCTCCATGTAAGGACTCTGTGAGAAGATGGCTAGCTACAAGCCAGGCCACGAAACCTGGCCCTGCCACCCTAACCCAACCTGCCCCATCCACCTGCGGATTTCAGACTTTCTACAGAACTAGGAGAAAAGAACTTTTCTGTTGTTTACCCAGACGGTGGTATCTTGCCATGGCAGCTGGATCTGACTACTAAAAGCCCTATAGGTCTTTTAAATATCTGCAGAATAACAAATCTTTGTCTTAAGAAGGCACATTTTGCACTTGGAATCAGCCAAATGTTTTGAAGCCAAGGCTATGAAACAGAGTGGATGAGTGAACAGAATAAGGACATTTTTTCAAAATAAGAAAAAAAAGAGAAATTTAGTTCTAAAGTAAAAGTATCACTGTGGGCTGGGTTTGGGGACAATCAAACAGAGGCTGGATCATCACAAACACTGTGTAATCTTCCACAGATTCACTTGGAAGGATGACAAGTCATTTTGCCATTTACAAAATTAATGTTTACTTTTTCCAGAATATCCAGAGAAATATTAATATTCACATTTGAAAGCCCCCAACTTAAAACATAGATACATTAAAGCAATAGAAACTTGCTAGCCTATCATCCCTAGAGAACTGCTGTGAACATTTTGTACATTTTGTTCCAAGACCCATGGCCTTCACATATATACACGTACACACATTCACAAGCTCAAATATTTGTGATCATACTGAAGATGGCTATGTGTTTTGTCTTCTTCCCATTGGACATTATGTTATGGATTATTCCAAAAGTAAATCAATAGGCTTGAAAACATATGGTTATATTTGTGGACTATTCCATGTTATGGATCTATACATTGTCTTTTCAAATTGTCTATTTAAGCACATCAAAAACTTTCATATGATTAAATTATACAAGGACAAGAGTTAAAATGATAGGGGATTCTATGAACTTGTCCAAATGGAGTTAATAATTAAATGGGTTCTAGAAGCTCACTTCCAGAAATCTAAGTGTGCTATTTTCTCCTGGTTGGCAAAATTTTTAAAGAAAAGAGAATACAGTAAGGACCAGGTCAGCTTCTAAAAGGATCACCAGATAGTATATACTTTAGGTAGACTTACATCATTCACAGTAGACTCTTTGTGCTAAAATTGGTCCACATTTCCCCCATCATACAGTTAATGAGAATTATCTATTGACATGACTCAACATTTCCACCATCTTGAAAAACACTCAATGCCTGAATAGTTAATCACAAAACTTTCTTATATTTACAGTCAGCAGAAGACAAATGACATACACCCCAGATTTTCTAACCCAGTGGAGTCTTGGTTTCTAGTGAGGGACAGCCGTGAGATGTAGGCCCTAGTTCACACATCGTGGTGGTAAGAAATTAGAAGCAAACTAACCAACCAAAATGCTTTTTGTCATATACATTCTGTTCGTATTGATAAGTCATTGCAGACATCTTATTTGGATTATTTTTCTCATTCTTCCACTTTCATACTTCTACTCTTTGGAAGATTTAGAAAGCAGACTAGAAGAAAGGGGTATCTGTTCCTCAAATTACTTCCAACCCATGGGCAAGCTTCTGAATGCCTGCAGACTGTGACTGTGGGTGGTAGGACCTCAGGTAGGACCTTCGAGCTTCTGAGATATCACCCAAGATGGGGCCTCTATTGTCAGCAGTGGAAAAAATCCTTGCTATACATCATGCCATCATAGCAGGTGTCCAAGTCAGAAGTGATGTCACTATAGCTCACATTTCCTTCTTCCCCATTTCTTGTACCAGTCCCTTTGAGATGCACCAATCAGATGTGGCTTTCACTGGATGCATCAGACCCTTGATACCACATACTCTGCAGGACAGGCACCCGAGAGCCTGGTCAGCAGCCCCTTAATTGCTCTCACTCTGCTCTGTCTTTCTCATCTTTAGCTCAAGAAGTCATCCTTTTCTGCCAGAACCATTCTCATAGTCTCTCCCCCTAGCTTTCTGACCTTGTTCCTTTCACCTCCCCCCTCCCCCCTGCACCTTGGTGCTGGAGTTTAAACTCAGGACCTTGTGCTTTCCAGGCAGGTACTCTACTGTTGAGCCAAGCCTCCAGTTTTTCCCCCACTATTTTTGAAATAGAGTCTCACATCCTGCCCAGGCACATGCCTGATATGCCTATTTTAGGCTTCCCGCAGTAGCTGGGATGAAGTCATGCACTGTCATACCAGCCTCTTTTCTGTCTAGACTGGCTTGATTTTGTGATCTTCTCATCATAGCCTTCCAGGTAGCTACAAAGACAGGTGTATGACACGGAGCCCAGCTGTTCCTTGAAAAGGAGTTTTGCATATATACCCAGGCCAGCCTTGAACCATGGTCCTCCTCATCTCAGCTTCCCAATTAGCTAGTATTATAGACGTGAACCAGAAGCACCCAGTCTAGATATACGATTTTTGTATATGTGCATCTGCTGATCCTAGGGCTTGAAATCGAGGACTTAGTGCTGTCTCTGAGCTTTTTTTTTCTCAAGGCTAGCCCTCTACCATTTGAGTCACAGCTCCATTTCAGGATTTTTGGTGTTTAATTGGAGATGAGTCTCTTTAAACTATGATACTCAAATCTCAACCTCCTGAGATATGAGCCACTGGTACCTGGCTGTAGATGGAGGGTTGTTTTTTCTTTTTACTTTTTTTTTTTTTTTTTGCTGGTCCTGGGGCTTGAACTCAGGGCTTAGGTTCTGTCCCTGAGCCTCTCTGTGTTCAAGGCTAGTGCTCTACCACTTGAGCCACAGAATCACTTCTGGCTTCTTCTGTTTATATGGTGCTAAGGAACTGAACCCAGGGCTTCATGAATGCTAGGCAAGCACTCTACCACTAAGCCACATTCCCAGCCCTAGATGCAGTTTTGACTCTATCTCTCTGATCTGTCTATAGACAACTGTAGACTATTTAGTTCTTTAAGGTCTGCAGGATTAAAGCCTTAGCACAACAGACAAGGCCTTTTGAGGACAGACTTCATGCCCACAAGACTTCATGTTCCTGAAATATTAAGGTGATGACAATAAAGTTCTGTAAGTATGACAGGGAAAGTTACCTAGTTAATCTGCACTTTAGCTCATTAGACATGCGTATTAGAGTAGGAATTGCTTGGTGGGAAATTACTTGACCTTCCATTTTGTCTTGTTGATTGCTTATCTGCCTTTTGAGATGCTGATCAAGTTGCTGCTCTTCTTCCCGTTATTCCTGTGACCCACTAGGTT
Source organism: Dipodomys ordii (assembly GCF_000151885.1). NCBI lineage: Eukaryota > Metazoa > Chordata > Mammalia > Rodentia > Heteromyidae > Dipodomys > Dipodomys ordii. Next base: position 7,250,115 of record NW_012267281.1, read on the forward strand.
AGGATAATTGATTCTGTTGTTGGTTCTGTTGTTGCTGGCTGTGCTTCAGCCGTATCCCTTCCTTACATCATCGGTCATATATGTTGTTGCCATGAGCCTGTAGACTTTAGTCATTTCTACAGTCATCACTCAGCTTGCAACTGGGCATAGAATTGGTTGTCATGTGACTTTTTTACAATTGGTTAGGATGAGGGTTCACCCTGCTCCATGCCTTCCTAGCCTGACACGGCTGGAAAAGGATAGAGGGTGAAGTGCTCTAATCCCACCTTGAAGGTCAGCTGAATCTGCAGTCCAGAGCAATGTCAGATGGTCTTTGAGCCTCAGAAGATGTCATAAATGCCCGCAGGTGACACTCTCACCCCCAAAGGCATCTCCTAGCACCCTCCCTGTGCTTCAAGCGGCATAAGAGCCACGTGGTAGAGAGGAGGGGGCCAGACTCTGAGCCAGCACCTTTCACCTGAAAGATGCCTGATTTACTCTCTAGCACGCGCGCATTGAGAACATTGAGAACACTTTCAGGGCACTTGGAAGCAAAGGTCCAAGATGGATCTGACTGTTGGGGGTGGGAAGGAACATTCACTTCATTTTCAAATATTGCAGTTTCTTCTTCTTATTACCAAACAAAGTTGTCCATGCAGCAATACCAGCCCTTCATAAATCTTCTAAATAGCTCTTGTTTAAAAATCTGATATCAGTCCAAAATGTCCATAAAGATGATTAGAACAGAGCACAAGGATACCTTGCCCACAGAGAAATCTATTTAAAATCAGTCTGGAGTTGATTTTGAAAAATTGCAAGAAGGGAAGATATGTAAAGAAGGAAAAATGTGCTACGAGGGGAAAATATGTGTGAGAGGCTGTAATTGGATGCCTGCACTCTGCTGGATGGATGACACTGGCACTTCAAAGCCCTTAAAAATGTCATTGAACCGTGAGGCTTACGAACAAGGTGTCAAGTAGATGATGAAGATCATTATGGTGTCAAGCATTTAGAAACATCTCATATCAGGAACCACCAAGCAAGTTACCTCCATAACAATATGAACTCATTAAAATGGTATTAAACATTTTTAATGGTGTGAGAAACACTAGCGAGAAAATATTAGGTCAAGGAAAATAATTCCCATTACAAAACCTTTCCATGCAGTGTGGTCTCGAATATGTAAGGGAAATTCTGTTGCATTTATCATTGTTGTTGTCTTTTAGTAGGGAGTGGAATTAATATGTTCTCTTTCTCTGCTCCTGACTTCCATCAATTTGCCAAGTTAAATTAAATCAAAATATTTACTTATTATTTATTTTGGTGAAATGATCTTTGGTTCAGGTTTAGTATTGGCAATTTGCCAGGGAGATATTGGTGTCTCTGGACTATTTCTTCTTTGGGGGAGGGGAAAGGAGCAGGGAGAACAGACTTTGAAAAGCAAAGTGTCAGATAGACCAGCTGGGCTGGAGGAATGTACCTGGAGCATGTCAGATCAAACGGGTGATTGTTGAGGCTTGTGAGGTGTGGGGAGATGCCTGTTTCCTATATTTTTTGTAGAAACATCTGATCTAGATTACTCACAACTTCCCAGGTTTCCTACCGGAGCCTTAAGGTTCGAATCAACGAATCACAACCTAGGGAAGGAGGTAAGCATGCTATTGCTGGGGAGGAAGAGCTCAAGGGCGTGGTCGCAGGACTACAGAGCAACTTGGAAGCCAAGTACACAGCCTATAGCCAAAGGTGCAAGGGATTTGGGAACTGGTGGAAAAAAATGCAAATTGATTGTTGTTGTCTCAGACTGGCACTAGAACAGAAGACGGTACTGATTTTAAATGACTCCAAAATTTTGTTTGTTTGAAAGTAAGATTTAAAAAACAATTAAATGAACTTCCTTGGCAGTATGAATTGGAAGGAAATAACTAGATTTGAAAAGATGGGTGGCAATGCTCATGTAGGAGGCTTGGTCCTACTTGTTATCCTAACTACTCTAGAGGCTGAGATCTAAGCATCACAGTTTGAAGCCAACCCAGGCAGGAAAGACTATGACACTCTTATCTAAAATTAACCAGCAAAAAGACAGAAATGGAAGTGTAGTTCCATTTGTGGTAGAATGCTAGCCTTGAGCAAAAAAGCTCAGGGAAAACACCTAGGCCCCGAGTTCAAGCCCCAGGACCAGTATGACTCGAGATGTTCCTGGTCATCCAGAGGTAGGGCAGATGCCAAGCAGCTGTTTGTCCTAGCTAGGCTGCCTACAAGGCTTCTTGCAGCTGTTGCTGCTACCCTGCCTCAAAGGCCTGCATGTCCCTGCATAATCTCTCTTGCCAGCTCTCAGACCTTTGGTTTCTTTCCGGTCTGCCATTCTGCTGGGATATGGATCTCTTGCTGGTTGGTTTTAGCATGGGCATTCACTACTTCTCTTTCCTTCTGCCTAGGAGCAACCAGACAGAGCCTTGAGACTGTGTAAGTCCAGAAGGGACTTCACTCTGTATGAATGTAGAGGGCACGTGGAAGGTGATCGTGTTAAATAGTGTGGGAATAGTGCATGGCAGACTTGGACCATCGCTGTAGTATTGCAATCAGTCTACTTGGAATGGAAGTGCCATGATACTTGCATTCTCATGGAACTTCCAGAAATCTTTTCCTACACTTTTGGTTTGGTCCAGCATTTTATTGTGGCAACCATCTTGTCTTCTTGCAATAGCTCTCCTTCTTGCAATCTTTTGGTGTTTGCTAATCTTACCACTCCTCCTCTGGCCAGATGGGTAGGTACCTTACCTATGTTAGTATTCATGCTTCCCACTGGGGATGGGATGGCCATCAGAGTCTTTCCCTGGTATGTTTCCATCTATGTATGGACAGAAAGATGCTCTAGCATTACTGTAATCACAAATAGTTGCTATGGCATTGCTAATCTGGAGTTCAAAGCATCGAAATACCTAGCCAAGCTCTGCATGTATATAGACCATAGTCAACAGGAAGGAAGTAGACCACGTGGAGAGAGACAGAGAAACAGCCAGACAGGCAGGCAGGCAGGGAGGCAGAGAAGATGGGAAGGTGAGAGAGTGAGGGACGAATTGTAATTTTTAAGTTTGAGTCCTTGAGTTCAACTCTACCCTCAGACTTTCCACTCATATAAACGTTTACTTGCTTAATTTTGCTGAAAATCATTTTAGTTGAGTTTCCAGCTCCTGCAGAACACCTCTGAAAACAATGACATCTGGTTCCACAGGCAATTTTTACTCCAGGGCTGCAAGAGTAACCACAAAATATACATTATGACATAAGAACATAAAAATATAAGGCTACAGAGTTGGGTGGGAGGTCTCTGGCGTGTGATTTGAAGTCAGAGTCCAGCAACAGAGAGGAAACTGCAGCAGCCAGCCCCGTCTGGAGCTCCAGTCTGCAGAAGGCCATCTCTGTGCCGGGACTGAAACAATTCTGGTCAAATTGGGCTGCATCCTTCATCCTAACTTTCCCTGGGTGTGAAGACCAGCTTTCCTGATGCCCTGCGATCTGTCAGACATTTTCCTTCTCACTAGACAGCCAAGGTTGTGAGGAAAATGCAGGACAAAACATTCCTGGGTTTTGCTGTCAGCTAAAATTGATGGAGAGCCGGCTCTTCCAGCGCTGCCGAGTGTACCGGGCTGATGCATCGGTTGCCATGGTGCCCGAGTGCACTCTGCCATTGCTGGAATCCCCACACCTGTACCTGCAAAATGCCACTGATGGGGAGCTTATTGTTGTCATTAAGGTAGTTAGTCATGCATTACTGGCACCAGAGAACATTGCGCGGGTCTGGAATGTGGTGTCTCCAGAGGTCAACCAGGAACACTTTACAGGTGCACTCTAACATGTAGTTCAATGTCATTTAAAAAGCATTTATGGAGAAGCAGATCTCTGAGGGAGAAGGGGGTGGAAGTCTGGCTCTGCCAGCAGGGCAGACAGCAGTAGCTGAAGGGTTGGTGCAGACAGAGAGAGAATCAGAAAGAACACAGCTTCGTTGGCGTTTCCAAGCCACCAATGGAGAAAGAAAACCATAGACATTTCCATGTTTTTTCTTTTTTTCCCGTGGTGCAAGGGCCATGATGATGAAGGTGATGATCAGGAAGGGCCCACATGGGTCTCTTGTTTCCTGTTCCCCCATGGTTGATCTGGTGTGGGTCCTATTGCATGATCGCTGGCATTTGACTCCTCATGCCTCTCTCTGAAGGTACAGGTACTCTTCTTCAAACCATTTTTTTTCCATCTAGAAAGGAGACCATCGTTCCATGTCTCAACTGCAATGCTCCAATAGCTCAGAAGCCTTCATGGGCTCCCACCCACCTCCTCTACTAGCACACCTGGCTTTACTTTCTAGAAAGGTTTTGTCCCGCCCTTGACTTAAGTTCTATCAGATGGAACCAGGTTCTTCTCCCAGGTCTTTGAAAGAGGGAATCCTCAAAGGCCACAAGTCATCAAAACCTTCCTGCACGAACCCCTCCATCTTCTCCTGAAAAAATGCCATCTCTTCTGGCTAGAATTCACTTTTGTGTGGCATTTTTCAGTGACCTGGAAGTATAAATATGTCAAAATTTTTCTTGAGTGTCTAGAAGGTAAGACCATGCTCTTCATTTTTGCATCATGCATACATTTAGACGTGCTTCCTTAATTTTGGTGCTCAATTAGGGCTTGTGATGAATTAATGAAAGAGGGAGTGAATCAATAATAATCACCATTCAGTAATAAATTACTCTAGAATACTGCTTTGAAATAAGGTAGGCATGACTCATATAAATAAAAAATTAAAATCATGCTAATGATTTTATATAATTCATGAGTTAATGAAGTAACCAGCAAGAGGTTATAATTGGCTCAAAGGAGAAATTTAGGAATCACATATCCGTAGACAGAAAATAACACTAAAGGTATTTATAAATAGGTTGCAAAACTGGCTTGGGGACAGGTGAGATGAGAGGAAATCAAGCTTATTTCCATGATAAACAAAATGTACTTGCATGCATCTGTGAACAAGAAACATTTGTGAAATAGCTAGAGAATTGTCAAACAACTCAAAGAACCTGAAAGATGTGAAGATACCATGGGATCAGATATCCCAGACATGTACTCAGCCAGCACTTGCTTTCCCATGGCATCCATCCATCCATCCATCCCTTTGGACCATTTCAGAGTTTACACGTTTCTGTGTGTTACTGAGGGAGGGTCTCCCAGAGTGTCTTGCCAATTGTAGGTGGTTGCAACATCTTGGTGGCCTTCAGGTCACCTTATCCCCTCTTGTTAGCATTCTTATTCACAAACACTCCATTTCCCCCTAAACTGTCGTTTATCAAGATAGAAGAGGAGTAATAATAATGATAGTGAATGCCATGTTCTGTGTTCTATCCTAAATGTTTGTACTCTCTTAATCTTAACAACCCAATGAAGAAGATGAAGATGCTGAGGTGTCATTATGAAGCAAATCTCCAAAGTCACAAGCCAGTAGGAGTTAGAGCTGGAATTTAAACTCTGAATCTGTATTTTTAAACACTCTGCTGGTAGGGACCATCCACAGACCTGAAGTGGGGAAAGGTGGTTCATATCAATTTTAAGGGTCAGGTTTCAGCTATTTCTCTCTCTCGCCTTCCCTCCCTCTCCTGCCCTCCCTCTCTCACTTTCTCCCTCCTCCCTTCCCCCTTTTCTCTCTGTGCCTGGGGTTTGGCCCTGAGTGCTGCCCCTGAACTCCTTTGTTTGGCTCTAGGCTACTGCTCTACCACTTGAACCACCTACTTCTGGCTTTTTCTGAGTAGTTTGTTGGAGATAAGAATGTCATGGAGGGGCTGGGAAGGTGGCTCAGTGGTAGAGCGCTTGCCTTGCATGCCTGAGGCCCTGGGTTCTATTCCTCAGCAACACATAAGCAAAAAGAAAAAGCCAGAAGTGGCGCTGTGGCTCAAGTGGTAGAGTGCTAGCCTTGAGCTGAAGAGCTGAGGGACAGCGCCCAGGCCCAGAGTTCAGGCCCCATGACTGGACCAAAAAAAAAAAGAATGTCATGGATTTTTCTGCCTAGACTAGCTTCAAACCAGTATCTTCAGATCTCAGCCTCCTGAGTAGCTACGATTTATAGGTGTGAGCCTGCCATCAGCTATTTTTTTTGCCAGTCCCTCGGGCTTGAACTCAGGGCCTGGGCACTGTCTCTGAGCTGCTTTTGCTCAAAGCTAGCACCCTACCACTTGAGTCATAGCACCACTTCTGGCTTTTTCTGTTTATGTGGTACTGAGGAATCGAACCCAGGACTTCATGCATGCAAGGCAAGCACTCTACCACTAAACCACATTCCCAGCCCTCATCAGCTATTTCTTAAGTGGATTTTGTATACTATGTAATTTTGAGGCAGAATCTTTAATTGTTTGAGGAAAATCAGGTAAATGATTTTGCTTTACGCCTTCTTTGGGGGAAAAGTTTTCCTCAAGTAAAATTGACTTAATAATAGAAAAATCTCAAATTTCAGAATTTCCACACATGACTGAAGAGTTCCTACAGACTCTATCACATTTCTCCTCACTCTGTAATATGGGATCTGTAATATAGGATGTGGGGTTAACACAAAATGGGGGGGTGTAAGCATGTGATGGCCATAAACTCTGAAGAGCTTATTTGTGAGTTTATATATCCAATTGTACAGTGAACATATTTTGGATGTTTTCTATGTCACTGGTTTAATTGGGAATTCCTGACTTTATTTGCATTCAAACCGTAGAACTTTAGCAATAGACATAACTATCAATAGGGTATGACAGCAGGCCCTTTGAAACTGGTACTTGATATTGGGACTCTGAGAGGAAAGGATCTTGTCATCTAAAAGGTTGTAGAGCATTAGGACGAAGCAATGGGAGGATCTGAGTAGAAGGAGACTTGACAGCGTCTCTCTGACAGGACGCACAGAAAGCTCCATCCCCACTGGGTAGATGGAGCTTAGGCTTTTTTCTTTTTCTTTTATGCCTTTATGTCTTGGCTCCCTTCGTTTTGGCGGAGATCTGGAAAGCTTGGAGGACAGTCAGGGAACAGAGCCACAAAGCTTGGAAATGTTAAAGCAAAACTAAAAGAACTAAGATGAATCATGAATGAAGAGAAATTTTGTGGCTGCCTTTAAAATCTATGCAAATTCATTATAAAAAAAGTGGTGTCCAATTTGTTTTCAGTGTCTATTGGATACATGAAGAAATAGGCAAATGTAAATAATAGTGAACAATTGAACAAATTTAACAGAACAGCAATGCTGTTGACTATCAGCACGGATTGTTGAAAGAAGATAAATCTCTCGCGATGGTTTGGAGAGAAGCAGGAGGCATATCTGTAATTATGGATACATGATATTTTTGGAGCCACACAGGTAGGCATTGATTTCTTACCTTTCTAAAGACCAATTCCATGACTCTCACCCAGAACACATTCTCGAGAATGCAATTTGCTCCATCACTGGTGTGAGGAACCGCAAGCTTAGCTTTGATTTTCCTGAGGCTGCCTCCTCTATAGCTCATCAGGAGGGGAAATTCTTTTGCTCTGAATACTTGGGAAAAAAGGTATTAGGGAAAGGCCTGGCTCAGATTCAGACAGAGTTTGATTTGTGTCCCACCTATTCAAGCTCTTATTTGTAAAATAGATATCTCTTACCTTGAGGATTAAAAAAAAAAGTAGAACCTAATAGTGCATGTGAGGAAACCTTTATGGTTGCAGCACATTGTAATAAGTGATAAAATGTTGCCATAAATATTGATGTTTGCTTTGCATGATAATAAGTAGGACAGTATTATTTCAAGGGTAACACTGCTCAATTTACATATAAGTGATCACACTGTAATTCTAAATATTATCCCACTGCAAATAGAGATAAAACAACCCCCACAGCTTTGGTCCTGAAAGACTCTTTCTCCCATAAAGGTGTAGTTGTATGCATAGGTATGCGAGGATACACAGCTCACACATGCACACACACACACACACACACACACACACACACCTTCACTCACTGACATATTTCTATTACTCTGGTGATAAAGGCTTTTTGGTGGTAGATGATTTTTCTTTTTCTTTTTTGTTGGTTGTGGGGCTTGAACTTAGGGCTTGGGCACTGTTCCTGATCTCTTTTGCTCAAGGCTAGCACTCATTACTTTGAGCCACAGCTCCATCCAGTTTTCTGGTGGTTAATTGGGAATAAGAGTCTCCTGGACTTTCCTGGCAGGGCTAGTTTTGAACCACGATCTTGAGGATCTAGGATTACAGACATGAGCCACCAGTGCCTGGTGTCATGGCAGACTATTTGGTCACTAACTTACCTCTGTAATTACAGCGGAGGTTCTAGAAGTCCTGGCCATCATTTTCTGTCATTACAGCAAGAGCACGAAGAGTCACAAAGGAGTTGGAGAAGGGGAAAATATTCAGAAAATAAATTGTGAAGGTGAAATTAGAAAAGACAAGGCAAATCTATGTTAGTCTGTTTATTTTTATTTTCCCTGTTCTTTTAGCTAAAGATAGGATATTCAGCAGAAAAAAAAATCAAAATACAGAAGACTCCACCCCAAGCTTCATGTCTCTGACTGAAGAGTGAAATGAAGTTCCAGGCTCAGGGTGAGAATCCTTTTAGCACATGCTACAGAAATCTAAAGGGCATGAATGAGAGACAGGGAATGGAGGATGAGCCAACATTTTGCTCTACTTCTTGGACAACCAGCTGTTGGTGTCTGGAGAGATCAGAGGACAGCTGGATTCACTGGCTTTGGGGAAAATGTAAATTTATAGCTGAGAAACACTTTTATAACTTTGCACTTAGCATCCTGCTTTCTTATAGGGATCAAAGTTTCAAGCTATTGATTTTAAGATCATTTGTATAATGAAAATTATGGTCTGAGCTTCCTTTTTAGGGAGTGAATTCTGAATGACATCTTAGCCAGAGTCCATAATTTTGTTAATCTACCTACTCGGTAGTTTTCTTTTTTTTTTTGTCGGTTGTGGTGCTTGAACTCTGGGCTTGGGCGCTGTCCCTATGCTCTTCAGCTCAAGGCGAGCGCTCTACCACTTGAGCCACAATGCCACTTCTGTTTTTCGAGTGGTTTACTGGAGATAAGAGTCTCATGGTCTTTCCTTCCCAGGCTGGCTTTGAAACACAATCCTCAGATCTCAGCCTCCTGAGTAGCTAGGATTACAGGTGTGAGCCACTGGGGCCCGGCTTCAATAGCTTTCTATATCCACGGTTACCAGGACAGACTAACTCTAGAATTTATGACATAGTCTTGTTTATTCTAAAATGTTCAACCTCAGAGTAGCTTTTCCCCTTGCCTAGTACCAGGACTGCCTTGTCTATCTGTGGCACTAACAAGATAGTTCTCAGGCTTGGCTGTAGTTGGGAGCTTTGAATGTTGTCTCCCCGAGTTATACGCAGTGCACTAAGAATGACACCATTTCTTTCTGAGTTATACGTAGTGCGCTAAGAATGACACCATTTCTTTCTAACCTCAGTGATTCTACATGCAGCTAAGGTTAAGCAGCCCTGCTGGGAAGTGACAAGTGGGAGGATGGCACTAAAGATTTGGGGACAAGGGCCATTTGTCTTCTGTTCAACTGGAAGTGGTGGTGGTTGAGTTCTTGGATGCTCTTTTGCTACATCTGCTCTTACTCTGCAAGGGATCCATTTGCTGGCTTCCCTGAGACACAGATATTGGGCCAGAAAGATGGTGGAAGCTAGGGTGACTTCCCAAGGGCCTTCTCCACCCAGGGGTAGCACACTTGTTTCTGCCATTTCAAAGGAGATGGGGTGCAGAAAGTGTGCCTCATCATGGTTCCATCCATATCCCCATATCCACCTTTCTCTCAAGAGGTGTCATACCTGCACATGTGCAGGCTACATAGATATCTGTACTAGCTAGGACTCATCTAGAGGATCCCAGTCATATCCAATAGTAGCGCGTGTGCCCGCATGCACGCGCGCGCACACGTGAGTGTGTGTGTGTGTGTGCTTAGTATCATCTTTCTGCCTATATGTCTGTCTATCTATCTATCTATCTATCTATCTATCTATCTTCTATATACAGAGAATTTTTAAAAAAAGAAGTTGGCTCTCTTGATTTTGGGGCTGGTGTTTTACAGTCTATCTTGAATCTAACGTCAGTCTGGAGATAGAATTTTCTTGTCTCTGGATGACCTCTTTATTTATTTTTCTGTCAGTCATAGGGCTTCAGCTCAGGGCCTGCGCACTGTTCCTGAGCTCTTTGACTCAAGGCTAGTTCTCTACCACTTTGAGGCACAGCTCCATTTCCTGTTTTTTGGTGGTTTATTGGAGAGAAGAGTTTCATGGACTTTCTTGCCTGGGCTGGCTTTGAACCATGATCCTCAGATCTCAGCCTTACGTGTTGCTAGAATTACAAGTGTGAGCTACCAGCCCCTTTCTGACCTCTACTCTTTTTAGTAAGGCTGTCAACTAATTATGAGAGGTAAACTGTGATAAATAAATTTCTGTCATTTAAGGTGTGCAGACTGTGGTGGTTTATTTTAGTTGTCTGAGCCGAGTAAGAATGACAATGGTGGCATTGCTGAAGTGAAAAGGGGATTTTGCATGTGTACACACAAGTGCATAAATACACACTGTGAGTGCACACCAGCACACCAGCACACACAAGTGTAAGGCATTCACATGCATATATTCATGGCTATCATGGTTTCTAGCATAAGTGGGGTCTTTTCTGCCTTACTGAGGAAAACCTGTCATTTGCCACTCTCAAGTCCCTTTACTGTCATCAGATTTAACCCCTTAACTGCATGTGGCCCAGGTTATGCATCCTAATTAAAGACAAGTGTTTTGGATAATTTCATGCATCCTTCCATACAGTAATGGAAAGTATTATTGCTCAGAGTGAGCTATTTGATCAACGTGTTTGCCCATTTTCTTTCAGAGGATTAAAGGGTATTTGTGAGTCTCTGAGCGCAAGTGAAAATGCAAATCCCGCATTTAATATCTGTTGGGTACAATTTATATTTTAAATATCATAATTGTAGTCTTTCCAAATCATTATTTTTTAATGTCATTAAATACAATTCATTAGCACGGTGCTGAAAATAGCAAGGACATTTGCATCACTGCCGAGGCGTGTAATCAGCAGGTTCTGAGCCCACTGTGATTTTGGGGTCACGGTTCAGTGAGGCCGCAGGCCAGTCACCAATTTGGTCATGTGAAGGGACAGAGAGTGAGGGGGCTTCTGCGGGCAATGAGCAATGGCCCTTATGAACTGGCCTAACTGACTCTACCTGGCTGTCCACTCTACACACAGCCGAGTCAGTGCAGGGGCACGCCGGGGAGAGCACAAAGGGTCTTTGGAGTCATTACATCCTTTTTTATTTGCTATTGTTTATAAGATGATTGTTGTCTACAGTGAAAAATGTAGCAGTAACTATAAAAGGAAAGTGGCTGAAGGTGTACACTTCTGCCTCCTTCAGCATTCCACATAGGCCTGCCTGGGTTAAAAATACTGTGGAATCTGAGTTCGAAAGGACGAGAAGACACAGGAGGAAGGAGCATCTGTGTCTCCTTCTCTCTAGCTTCCATCGCCCACTTAGCTCCCATTCTGACTCAGCCTCTCCTTGTCTTCGCCCTGTCGATTTTGTCCCCAGTTTCCAACATGTCCTCCCGCCGCCTCTCTCCAGCTTCCCTTCTCTCCACCACTGCTGAGCCATCCATATGTCTCTTCCTCAGGCTGAAGTCCCACATGGGTCCCTTGGTATCTCTGCTGTGCAGGGACATCTATCCGTCACATCTTATAGACTGCTCCGGCTTTGCCTGGGACCAAAGCTCTGAAGGGTCCTGAGGCGGGCTGGGCTCTGGGTCTCACTCTTTTTTTAAACTTAATATAGATTTTTATTATAAAGATACTATACAGAGAGGTTACAGTGACATGAGTAAGGTAAGGAGTACATGTCCTATTGAGCATTGTTACCCCCTCCTTTGTTTTTCCCCTACCATCCCCCAACTCCCCACCTCCCCAACTGCCCCCTTTCCATCCTTGAAGTTGTAAAGTTTGTTTTCAAAGTAAGAGTCTGACTCTCATAGCACCTAGGATGCACTGATGTGTCCCAACCTTGTATATAGGAGAGAGCACCATGAGATAGTCATCTCAGTAGACTTTATTCAGACATGAAGCTGAATTAAATTATGTCATTTTTCTGGAAAATAGATGGAAGTGGAGAGCATGCAGTTGAGGGAAATACAGCTCATGTAAAAACAAGCATTGTGTGCTTTTCCTCATCTCTGGAGGTTAGTGGGGGTGGGGGAGAACAACAAAAGCAAGGGTCTAACTCGGAGGGAGGACTACTAGGGAAAGCACAAGGGAGAGAGAAGGGCTCATGGAGGGATGAATAAGGTTGAGGTCCACTATACACATGTATGGAAATATTATAATGAAGGGCCTTAATATATAGGATTAATAAACACTAATTTGAAAAGGAGAGAAGCATGGCTTTAGTAACATACGGCCGTGGCATGAGTCGGACTCATTATGCTTCTAATGCTCAAAGCTCATTTCTGAACCTTTTATATTACTACTTCTACTACTGTTATTGTTATTACATAGAGCCAGGATAAAGCATAATACCAAGTCAAGGAGTGTTATTTACTTTCTTTTTTCTTTTTTTGCCAGTCCTAGAGTTTGAACTGAGGGTCTAGGCCACTGTCCTTGAGTTTTGTTGTTGTTGTTGTTATTGGTTGTGGGCTGGAACTCTGGACCTGAGCACTATCCCTAGTTCTTCAGCTCAAGGCAAGCACTCTACCGCTTGAGCCACAGCGCCACTTTTGGTTTTCTGGTGGTTAATTGGAGATAAGAGTCTCATGGACTTTCCTGCCCATGCTGGCTTTGAACCCCAATCCTCAGATCTCAGCTTCCTAAGTAGCTAGGATTACAGGCGTGAGCCACCAGCACCCAGCTTTGAGCTTCTTTTGCTCAAGGCTAGCACTCTACTGCTTGAGCCACAGTGCCACTTCCGACTTTTTCTGTTTATGTGGTACTAAGGAATCGAACCCAAGGCTTCATGCAAGCTAGCCAAGCACTGTACCACTAAGCCCCATTCCCAGCCCCTTTCCTTCCTTTTTTTTTTTTTTTGGTCCGGTCATGGGGCCTGAACTCTGGGCTTGGGCGCTGTCCCTCAGCTCTTCAGATCAAGGCTAGCGCTCTACCACTTGAGCCACAGCACTACTTCCGGCTTTTTTCTTTTTGCTTATGTGGTGCTGAGGAATCGAACCCAGGGCCTCATTACGCAAGGCAAGCACTCTACCACTGAGCCACCTTCCCAGCCCCTTTCCTTCCTTTTTTAAACTTTATTTTGTACTTAACTTGTTGATAACTGCATGTACTCATTTGATAAATAAATTATGAGGCAATAAATTAAAAAAATTATAATGTTTGAGTTTTTGTGTAGTTAACACAGTGCCAGAGTCATAAATATATAATAAACTTCAAGCATTACATTTACTGCTATCCATTTATCTTACTTCTTCAGCCACACCAATACTTGGCTTGTCTTCTCCTCTATATATGAAAATGGAGTTAAGAAAGATAAATTGTTCTCCGTCCCTAATTCTATTCCTCACTTGTCTTCTAGCAGCTTCTCCAAACTCTTTATAAAAAAATAACAATGGCAGTAATCATAGCAAAGCTACTTTCCTCACTCTGGTTATTTTTTCTCTTGGCTTGTTTTAAATATAATAATGTTACCATTTCAACCTACGTCCTTGAAATATAATCCTTCTGTCCTTTGAAAATAATGTTTCTGAAGGTACAAAAACATGAGGATTTTGATTTTAATTAGAATTTATGCAAAGTCTTGAAGTTAGTCATGTTGACTTAATGTTCAAGAAATGGACACAGTGTCCTAATAGATGGAAAGTAAAGTAGGACACAGCTAATTGAGGAGCATTTTCTCTTCTAAAAAAGATGCTGCATTTTATAATCAACAAATGAAGAAGTAGAAAAGTTACTTTGTAGGTAGAGACCTATGTGTGCTGAGCTTAGGGATGAATTGCTCAATTACTGTGACCTTGTATCTCTGTGTGTGTGCAGAAGCCCATGTTCCATAAGTGGGGATGAAGGAGATCTCATCAGAACACCAAAAGATTGATCAGCACTCACAGGCTAAGAATGGAGCATCCTGTTGGATCTTCTGCCAATTTCTCCATCAAGTGACACTGACAATTCTTGGGATGTTTGATGACTATGTGAGGGAGAAATAAAACTCTGTATTTTAAAAATTAATATTAATTTGATCTATATTATGACACCAAAACCTGTAACAATGTTAGAGAAGGAAGATTTTGAACTAAGTCTGATGGGGGGTGGGTGTGAGAGACATAGCTGATACACACAAATATCTCTTCAATTTAGTTCATGCTTCGCTGGATTTGTATTTTTCAGTATAATTTGTTCAAATCTTTGTCTAAGGTTTTGTCACCAGGGACAGAATAGGGAAAAAAATAGAGTGTGTGTGTGAGAGAGAGTTCTTTCTTTGATAATTCTTTAGTCCTGGCTTCTGAATAATCCTAAGAATTGCAGAAAGATATGCCAAGAGCCTTTGTCAAGATAGAATGGCAGAAATGTCACAAACCACGCCATGGCTCCTGACTTGGGCAAACAAAAAGTAGGCATGGAGGTAAAAAGGTGGGTAGATGGACTGATCGATAAATGGTGGAATTTTCTTTATTGAAATACATTTGGAGGAAAAAACAGTAAAATAATTGAAAGATGATTCAGAAGATGGAGGGGCAGTATGTTATGGTGGTAAAATTAAAGCTTTGGGGATAACAATTAGGAATTAGTGTTCATTACTTAGTTGTCTGACTGGGGGTAAATCACTTTATTCTCCACAAAGAACCTCCAGTAATACTCATCTCCTATGAACATGAATTAGGGAAAACATGTGGTTCTTATTAAAATCATTGATACTTGCTTTATATTTGTGTGTTATTCCATGTGGAATTTTGTATATAGGGAAAAATAGGTATCTAATTTTATTTTTTCTCCTATGGTGCATCTTTTTTAAAATAAAAAGCTGTGTGTGTATATGTGCGTGCATGCTTGTGTGTGTGTGTGTGTGTGTTGCTTGAACTAAGGACCTGGGTGCTGTCCCTGAGCTTTTTTTGCTCAAGGCTGGTATGCTACCTACTTAAGCCTCAGCTCCACTTTTTGCCTTTTGGGTAGTTAATTGGAGATAAGAGTTTCACAGACTTTCCTGTCCAGATTGGCTTTGATCTATGATGAGCAGCTAGGATGACAGGCATGAGCTACTGGCACCTGGCTTTGTGATGCATTTGTACTGTATATCAAAGTCCCCTGAAGTGCAAGTCTGTTTCTGGCTTCCCTTCCCCTCTTTGGTTTGTTGGTCTGTCCTTGCCATCATTCACTTACTTGTGTATGATAGCTTTAGATAATGTTTTCAAGCCTGGTATAGGAATTCTGCCATCTCATTTATCCTCATTGTATTAACTATGTTCTTACCTAGATTTCAGAATCAAGATCCATAAGAGATACTGCCAAGATTTGGATCATAAGTGTATAAACTAGATGGATGACTTTGGTTAGTGTTGAAAACTTTAAGGAATTAAAGATTGGGTAAGACTTGATGGACAGTGTAAGGAAGTGTTTGGGACATAGGAAGACCATGGCAGAAGGCAGATACTATATATAGAAGCCTAGGTATGTATGGCCTGTGGTGTGGCTTAGATTGTTTGGAGAGTAATGGGTACTAGAAGAGAGATGTGAAATAGGCCCAGAAAATCCACAAGCTGCCAAGTATGATAGGGAATTCACAGAGAGAAGTCTGTGCCAACTAAAGCCCCAAAGGTCCATGACACTCACCTAATGAAAATCGACTTCCTTTCCAATTTGTGCAATCATAATGCGATGGAGATTCATATAAGAAAAATTAGAACTTTAGCCAGATGTTAATCAGGCCCTAAGCTGTGAAAACAAGTCTCTCAATGGGAGCCCTTTAGAAATGCAATGCTATTTTACCTGTGCTTACTAAGTCCATGTTATGTACTCTGCATGAATATGAGCAAAGAAATGTACATTCTCTGTTGATTTTCCCACATGTGCAATTAGTTTGACCAAAACATGCACAGCCAGAGGTACTCATTAACTTCCAAAAGTGAAGCCTATTTTCCCTCACTGATCCTGCTGGGGTAGACCAGTTGACTCGGTGCACATTATGCATTCAGTGTTCCTGTTGCTTTACTACTGTGATTTCCAGAGCCTGGAAAGCTACATAGTTCTTCCATTATTATGCATAATCTCTGCTGGCTGAGTCCCCTACAAAGCTATTTTAAAGGTCAGCAGGATATTAAAACATACAAATCAGCATTGGCAGAATCACAACTGCTCTGAAATAAGTGGACACTGGGACATTTGTCCATCTAGATCAGCCTCTCCTGTAGAAGCTAAGGAAGTAGATCAAAGAGGAGAGGAAACAACTGCTTCTTGGTGATACTGAACATTTGGAACAGGGTAGGGATGACAATGCAGATTGGATGTCTGGTTTGCTGAGAAACTAGCCTTCTCTTTGAGACATCTTTGTTGTCTTAATGGTGGCTCTTCTGGTTTCTAAGAAACAAACTGCTTCATTTTTGTGGTTTTTTATTTGTGCTGACTTGAGTTCTTTGTTTAAATTCTAGGCTTGGTGTTGTAATTATATAAGCTATGTACATAGCTTAGTACATAGCTTCAGAGTATAATCAGGGTCAAAAACCAACTGTATACTTCTGGCCCTACCACTGAGTGGCTGCTCACTCCAAACACCAGGACTATAACTATTCCTCTCAAATTGTTCTAAGAGCTTACTAGGACTGATCATCAGAGGTATTCTCAAATGAACCCCCTTGCTACATTGTGACTCCTGCCATTTTCTTCCTTGGTGATGTTACAGATGGTGACTGTACCACCCAGGTCCTCAAACGCTGCTGACTTGTTGCTGGTGCCTGCCCAAGACATCATGGCTGTGGCCCAGAGTGACAAACCTTGAGCTGATGTGGTTTCTGTGGACCAATGGGAATGATATTGCCTGATGCCAACTTAGTTATTACTGCCAGCTAACCACTCCACTCCCTTACCAATGCTAAGATCCCAGCACAAATTTCTAATATATGTTGGAAGAAAGTGGGTGTGGCATAGATCAGATTGCATACTGAAATGTATTTCTCCTCACGTTTGGGTCATTTTTCCCCAGCCAGCAGCTTCTGTTCCCTTTTAAAGAAAAAAATGTATTTAAAAAATAACTTTAAGTAGTTGTATAAAGGTGTTACCATTCAACAAATCTGTTTGTAAGTACTGATGTCACTCATTTCACCATTTTCCCCATCCTGCCCAACCCATCCCCTCCCCTCAATTATCTTAGTCTCAAAGGTATGCATTGAACGTTATGACTGCATCCTCTCTTCCTTCCCTTCTTCATTTCTCTACCCCCTTGACATGCCAATCTCCTGATGATATTTATTTTGTGGGACTGTGAGGCAGTTTTCTGAGGAATGACACCATTTGAATTCTCCCCTACAAATAATATCCTTTGTGTGCACTTGCATATAACCCCATGTGTGTTTATTTGTAAATTCATAAATTCGTTCTAGCATCCACCTATGACAGAGAACTGTGTTTCTCTGAACCTGAATTATTTCATTTAACATATGTTTCCCATGTCTAACCATTTCTTTGCAACTGATGTAATATTATTCAAACAGATGAGTAAAATTCTACTGTGTATATGTAACACAGTTTCTTAAATTGTTTCCTGAGAATGGATTTCCACTAACCTCTTCTCTAGATAGACTCTCAGTGGATCCATCCAACCAGGTGGATATCTATCAAGGGTGGGACACTTCTTGGCTCCAGTGGATTCACTGATACACACACACACACACACACACACACACACACACACACACACACACACCACACAGAGGTAATCTGTAAAATAGGAAAGTAAAAGAAAAATAGAAAAATAAAATAGTATAATATAGTTTGACAATGTAAGAGTAACAAAGAATGTGAACTGGAGTTCTAGAATAACTGTTCAAATCATGACTCCCCTACTAGTAACTGTGTATGTCCTTTGGCGATTTATTAAAGTTCTTTTTTGAGTCTCACTGAGGGCAGTTCTGAAAAGATGAGCTACAAGGCACTTTGTACATGATTGGGATCTAGTCAGAGTTCAACAACTGTTGATTGAATAAGTCAGACATCTATTGGGAAAAAAATTTGTCTGGATGCATTTAAATTTCAGCGTCTGATGGAATATAAAACACAGAACCCAGGAATTTGCTTATCAGATTCCTAATAGTTTGCTAAATTGCTCATTTATTCAATAAACATTCATGTTGTAGACGATTGTATACTAAAATAAGTATACATGTGTAGATCTTACAATTTAATGTGATATTTCACTTAGAGATGTAATATTTTGGAAGATGGACTCATAATTGAGTTAAAATGACAACAGTTTTAGAGTTTAATTGATTGTAAGATACTATTTTTAATGGATTGATTAGGAATTTTTATTGGTTATAAATCATAACATTTTTAAAGATGTGGAAATGTGGGAAGGTGAATCTTTTAGGAGAATAAATAAAATAAAAAGATAGGCACAACAAAGAATAATTTGTATTCTTGCCAGAAAGTGTCATAAAAAAGGGACAATAGAGGTTTAAAAATTAGAAAATCATCCGTAGTCAATTTCTGCAGTAGATATTTGTAATTAACTAGCTGCTTAGCACTCCAAGCTCTGTCTTTACAGGATGATGTCCTCCCTTCGTGAGCACTGACCCTAACCTTCTCCAAGAAAACCAAGGGCCATCAGATATATTCTTTTCCAGTTGGCAGTCTATGTATAATTATGGGTCCATGTCTTGGCCATTCTTTGTTCTTCTCTGGAACTCTGATCTTTGGACTAGGAACACAAAGACTGAGAAGCAATTTAAGAGCATTATGAATAAATATTTACAATGAAGGCAGTGGAGTTAATGGTGTCTGTGGCAGTATTCTAAGTGTCCTAAAAAGGCAGTGTTGCCCTAACAAAGATGACACTCTATCTGAACCATACCTATATCATGTGCTAAAGGGAATCCTTGCTCTTGGACCTCTGCTATTTCTGGACTATTTCCTAAGCCTTTATTTTCCCCCTAGATTATTCTTGTGCTCCTTATCCTGCCATATTTTCTTTGGACCTTCCACCTCCTAGACCCAGAGACCTCAGGAGAGGAGAAAGAAAGTGAGAAAAACAAGGTTAAGAAGGAGCTGGGTACTGATGGCGCCATAGTTGTAATCCTACCTACCTAGGAGGCTGAGATCTGAGGATGGCAGTTTGAAGCCAGCCCAGGCAGAAAAGTACATGAGACTTTTATCTCAGAAAAAGCTGGAAGTGGTGCTATGGCTCAAGTGGTAGAGTGTTAGCCTTGAGCAAAAGCAGCACAGGGTCAGCACCCCAGGCCCTGACTTCAAGCAAAAAAAAAAAGGCAAGACAGTTGATAAACGATCAAAGAAATGATGCCTGTAGGTGATTGTAATTTAATCATGCCAGGAAGTTCTGGAACTAGAGTAAGACCCCTGGAAAACCCACCCAATGGTTGAAGGAGAGGGAGTGTTTATATTCAACATTCTTCTAGTCTCAGAGTTGTCAATTCTCTATTGCCAGCACCTATATGATGCATAGGTGTTATGGGTAGGCAGAAATTGATCATGTGTTACCATGTAGGACCAATAGATGGGTACATAACTGAGGTCATACTTGCCAAGTTCTGGTCAGGTAGGCCGGCCAGAATGGCTTCTGTTGTTTACATTAATATAATGATACAAGTCTGATTTGCTCTGGTACTATAAACACCTCTCCCATTTTTCTCTCTTGCTTCGTCTTGCCACTAAAGCAGACTTTCTGGCGATAGTCCAGAGAATCAGCAGGAGAGCTGATGTTCTTCTGTGCTGGGGAAAAACATTATCAAAACACCATTTATTTGACTCTTATCTTCCATGTGGTTAGTGCCTTGAAGGGCATTTGCATTAAAAGGAGGATTCTCCATACTGGAGCCTCTTCAAGTCATTCTATTGAATAGGTCGAATTGTGATCGCAATGGCAGGTAAAACAAATATAATAGCTATAAATAGAAATATGCCATTTCATTTTTCATCCTTTAGAGCATCTGTCTGGTTAAGTCGTAACAGTTGGAACAATCAACAGCTTGATTTGACCAGCAGTTAAACTGGCAACAGTACGCATTTTCTAACTGAAGAGTTCAGATAAATTTAGGTAAGATGAAATGGCTGGTTTGCTGATAACAGATGTCTGTGATGGAAAGAGCTCTTTATAAACTTTTAACCTGTATTTAACTTTATTTTATTTCATGATAACATAAGGATCCTGATAGGAATTCAGGAAATATCTAAGAGTTATGTATTTTATCTAAAAACAGACACTAATGAGCTGGGAAGTGAATTAACTTCTTTTTGCTGTTCTGAATTGAAATATAGGGTCAAAAAAAGACCCCAACTGTTAGGGAGTCTGTGTTGGATGATTTAAATTATGATTTATTTTTATGAGACTTAGAAAGTAAATATTATTACTTATACTTTATAGGTGTCATCTGAGACTCATTAATTTAAGGAAAAATTTAAAGAGTATTCAATGACAGATGGACAACTGCTGGGTTTAAAAATCTTGCCTTTTACTTAATGCTTTTGCTCTGAAGATCAAGGCAAGGCAATGTCCACTTTTACCACCGCATTTCAGCAAGTGTTGAAGGTTCTACCCAATACAGCAAGGCAAGGCAAGGAAACCCAGGACTTAAAGACTGCAAAGAACTGAGCGAAAAATTTCCTATTTATAGATGATATAAGAGGTAAAATAGTAGCGCCAAGGAATCTGCAAATAAATCTCTTAATACTGATAAATGAAATTGAAAAGGTTGCACAATATAAAACATACAAAATCAATTGTATGTTCATATATAAACAATGAACACATAGAAAAAATTGAAAATGCAATGTGACTTATATCTGCTCAATAAAGAGAGCAATATTGAGCTGGACACTGGTGGCTCACACCTGTAATCCTAGCTACTCAAGAGGCTGAGATCTGTGGAGCACGGTTTGAAGCCAGCCTAGGCACAAAAGTCCTCATGAAATTCCTATCTCCAATTAACCATTAGAAAACCAGAAGTGGAGCTGTGGCTCAAAGTGACAGAGTCCTAGCCTTGAACGAAAAAGAACTCAGGGACAGCACACAGGCCCTGAGTTCAAGCCCCATGAATGACAGGGGAAAAAAGAGAGCAATATGTAAGTATACATCTAATGAAATATATGTTTTACATGATGAAAACTAAAATATGCTTATAAATGAAATTAAAGAACATCTAAATGAATGGAGAGTCAGAACATGTTCATGAATTGAAAAACAACTAGTAAAATATGAATTTTCACATTGATAATAAAGGTTTCATGAGATTCCTATCAAAATGCTACCAACTTTAATAGACAAAATTATTCTAAAATTGATGTGAAAGGACAAAAAAATCCAGAATAGCCAATGAAATGCTGTAAAATAAAAATGTGATGTGAATCACTCTACTCAGTTTAGGGACTTTTATATAATTATACCAACCAAGACTGTTTGACACCAGAAAGGGAACAGATATACAGAATGAAGGGGTAGAATAGAAAATTCAGACACCAACCCACACAAGTACACCAACTGATTTTTTAACAAAATGTGAAAGTAATTATACATACAAAGGGTAATGTTCTCTACAAAAAAAAAGTACTGGGACTAATAGAAATAAAGCTCAACTTAAACCTTACCCATTAATAAGAAATCAGCTCAGGGTTCTGCCTGGAATGTTCATGTTTATTGTCATTAGGACTTTTGTATAATGTCTTTGGTTTCAGTCACAGAGAAATGACAGATTTGCATTGAGACATATTTTTCTTTGATGTTTTGAGAGAGTTTCTATAAAATTAGTGCCATTTTTGTTGTTTATTGTGATTCACCAATTAAGTCATCTTGTCCTGGAATTTTCTTTGTGGAAAGTTAGTCTAGTCCTAAATTTAGTCTGTTTGATGCTGGAGGGGGTGTGGACAGAAAAGAACCTTACTTCATTGTTGGTGGGAATGTAAACTTGTTCAACCACTTTGGAAAGCAGTATGGAGGTTCCTCAAAAGACTTCACATAGAACTCCCCTATGACCCAACAATCCCACTTTTGGGCATTTACCCAAATGTTTACAAACAAGACCACACTAAAGCTACCAGCACAACAATGTTTATTGAAGCATTATTTACCATAGCTAAGATATGGAACCAATCCGGATGCCCCTCACTAGATGAATGGATCAAGAAAATGTGGTATTTATACACAATGGAATTCTATGCCGCCATCAGAAAGAATGACATTGCCCCATTTGTCAGGAAATGGAAAAACTTGGAAAAAATTATATTAAGTGAAGTAAGCCAAGCCCAAAGAAACATAGGTCCCATGGTTTCCCTTATTTGCAATATCTAGTATATCTATGATTCAAGCGGAAAAGGTCAGATAGTGTGATGTCAGGAAAATGAACCCTTAGATATGTATTTTAATGTTTTTTTCTTTCATGCATGGGTTTCTAATGCATTTATAAGATTATCTCTTTGTTGCTTTGTATGTCCCTCCCCCACAGTATAACCCCTGCTTTCACTATATTTGATGTCAGTATAACTTGAGGAGGAGATGGGGAAAAACCTATTGTTTAAAGATACAGGTGGACCTGTTGCAACAATGAGAAGTACAAGTTGTCATGTCCAAAACGAGCTTTACAACGTCGGTGCGGGGTGGGGGGGGGAAGGGGGGAAAGGAGAAGGATTGGGATTGCGGGGGAGGGGGGAGGCTGGGAAGGGATGTGAAGGGTAAACAAAAGGAGGAGGCTGCAATGCTTGGTAAGAAATGTACGCATTATCCTGCCCATGTAATTGTAACCCCTCTGTACAGTATCTTCACAAATAAAATAAATTAATTAAATAAAAAAAAGAAAAAAAATTTAGTCTGTTTAAAAACATACAGAATTACTAGGTTAACTATTTCTTCTTGTAGGAGCTTTGCTGGTTTGTGTCTTCTCAGTCAGGTATTTGTCTATTTCATCTACATTACTGACATTATAGAATAAAATTGTTCTAAATATTGCCTTATTTAAAAAAAAATTTGAAAGATCTATAGCAAAGTCATTTCTTTCACGCCCCATACTGCCAAGTTGTGTCTTTCCCTCCAATCAGTCCAGCTAAATGTTTAACAATTTTATGACTCTTCTCAAAGAATTTGCCTTTAGTTTCAATCATTTTCTCTTTTTTAAATTTTGTTGATTTCTGTGCTGATATTTATTATTTTGCTTATATTGAATTCAGTGTTGTCTTCCTTTTGTATTCCCTGTGGTCATGATCACTCACTTGAGATCTTTCATTTTTTATAAATGGTCTTTTAAGGTTATAAATTTCCCACCTAAGATTTCTTTAGCAGCAACCCAAAATATGTACTATTTTCATTTTCTTCAGTTTAAAATATTTCCTATTTTCTGTTTTGTTTTATTCTTTCATTCATTAATTATTTAGAAGTGAGTTATTTTAGTTTTCAAATGTTTGGTAAATTATAGACATCTGTCTGTTACTGGTTTCTGATTTTATTCTATTGCTTCCATATAACCATTTTCTTTCTTTCTTTCTTTCTTTCTTTCTTTCTTTCTTTCTTTCTTTCTTTCTTTCTTTCTTTCTTTCTTTCTTTCTTTCTTTCTTT